>NW_020448875.1:91490-151216 GCF_003343035.1 Apteryx rowi | reverse complement strand
CACGGCACTTCTGCTCCATAAATCCGAGGCTTCGCCTTAAAGAACAGCAAAAAAAAAAAAAAAAATTAATGCCAGGAAGAGAAATCATTACGTGTCCCCGGGGTAATGGAGACTCAGCAGCTCCGAGCGGCCCGAGGTTTCGGCAGCGAATAAATCCAGCCAGACAAACCCGATTACTTTTCTGATGGGGCTGGGAGGAATTGGCTGCAACCGCGCGCCGCAGCGTCTGCGGGGTTTATAAGCCGCTCGATAATGCGTCTCGTGAAATCCAGCTGGGAAAAAGCCCTGCCCGTCCCGTCCTCTGGGAAAAGAGCGGCAGGAAAATATCCTGGGAAAAGTCCTGCTGGGGAGGGAGTGAAATAACGCTGTCGTGCGATGGCAGCTCGGAAAAGAAGGAAAGTAGCTGCAACATCTGCTGGATCCAGCTGAGGYTGCAGAGCGAAAACGGCTTCTGCGTTTTGCACAAAAAAAGTGTTTTCCTGCTGCCGGCTGGGACGCTCGTGCCCGGGATGGGACCGGGGACCCTATGGATAAGGAAGCAGAAGCCTCAGCCCAAGAGATGGTTTATCCCCATGCTAAACCCCGCGGGCGGGAATAAAAGCTCTGTTCCCCGTTATTTATACCCCAGAAAAGGGGTATATCCAAGAAACGAGGGGCTTCCAGCGGGAGCTGGCTCCGCTCGGCCAAAGCCCYGGGAGATGCGGCGCTTCCAGCTCCTCCTAATCCCCTTCTTCCACCTCGAAGTTACGCGGCGCCCGCAGTTCGGGCCGCTGCAGCGGCTTTGCTTTTGCCGGCGGCCTTCCCGGGGGTCGCCTCCCAAAAGCGGCCTTTGCGGTGCCGCCGGAGGCCTGGGATCAGCCCGGAAAAGCGGCCAGCAGATCCCCCTCCAAACCCCGTCCTGACGAAGTCCTTTCTTCCTCCTCCTTTTGTTCGCTGGCCCCGTTTCGGAGGGAAGCAATTAACTCTGAAAAGGGAAAGAAAGAGAGAAGAAAAAAAAAAAAGCCCCCGGAGATTGAGAGGCGAGAAATGAAGAATAAAAGTTGCCCGTAATTAAATTTTGTCTGTTTTGTTTTTAAATAGGGAAGAAAGAACAGAAAAAGAAAAGAAAAGAAAAACCCAAACCCTTCTGATTTCTGCCTGGCAGGAGCCAGTGCTCGCATCGCTCTCGAGTCCCAGACGCTCCGAGAGCTGGAGCAAACCCCTTCGTCCCCCTCCAGAGCCTCCGTTTCCCCATCTGCTGCAGTGGCTGTAGCAGTCCTGGTGGTCCCTTCGCTCGCCCCCAAAGTGCAGCCAGCCCTGGGGGCTCGTCTCACGCCTGCTGCGGGGGCCTGGAGCCAGCCCCAATCCCGGGGGATGCTGCCAGACCTCTGGTTTCTTGGGAGCATCAGGTTGCTGGAGCCAAGCCTGTTTTCCCCCTGCAGTTTGCAAATGCATTGCAATTTGGGAAGGCACTGTAATCTGGGAAGGCATTTTGCAATTTGGGAAGGCATTGCAATCTGGGAAGGCATTTTGAGATTTGGGAAGGCACTGCAATCTGGGAAGGCATTTTTCAATTTGGGAGGGCATTGCAATCTGGGAAGGCATTTTGAGATTTGGGAATGCATTGCAATCTGGGCATGCATTTTGCAATTTGGGAAGGCATTGCAATCTGGGAAGGCATTTTGCAATTTGGGAAGGCATTTTTCAATTTGGGAAGGCACTGCAATCTGGGCATGCATTTTGCAATTTGGGAATGCATTGCAATTTGGGAATGCATTGACCATTTGTAGTCCAGATACGACGGTGAGGAAAGTAGCTGCAAAGGGAAAGTAGTTGCAAACCCAGAGCAGGAGCCTGCTGCTGCTGCTGCACCAGAGACGCTGCTGATACAACTGCTGTGGGTGGCCCAGCTGTGTGCGATGGCTTAATCACCCCAGAAAGCACATAAAGCCTCGTTAGCTGCGCATTAGCACCCTGGGAGCCTCAGGAGGATCCCAGACCTGGTCCTATCAGCCGAGGAAGGGGTGGGAGCAGGCTGCAATTTCCGCTCCTCTTTGGGCTCTTTTCCTGGAGACTCGTGGCTCTGCTGGGCGCACAGGGGGAGAAGTTGCAACCCCGCAAATTAAGGGAGTCCCTGCAGCTGGCCACATCCTGGGCCTGGAGCGGGAGCGCTGGATGGGGGGGCTCCAGCTGCTGCTTTGGGAAGCCTCATGGAAAAGAGGGGATGCAAGTGCGAGCCGTGCCTGCCCCAGCTAGTCTGCTAGTGTGGGTGTGCAGAACAGCCTGTCCTGGCTCCTTCTTCCCCCCTTTGGCTGTTTTGGAGCATGACAGCCAGGATACAGTGTCAATCTCAGCTAATTAACCCCTCCTGCACCACGAGACGCTGCAATTAAGGAGAGCCTGAAACAGCAGGGTGCTCAGTCCCTGCCGTGGAAAAGCCGGCCGCAGGAGAGGGCCAAATCCTCCATCGGCACGAGCTAGCCGCGCTCCTGCGGATGCTGGTGCCGCTCTGCTGATTTATGCCAGCTGGCCGCCCGTCCGTCCCTCGATCCCTTCGCTCCTGGGGTCCGGCTTGCAGGGAGCGAGGCCCCCAGTGCTCGTTAATGAGTAACCCCGGGGCTGTACCTTGTCCTGCCGAGGGGCGCGAAAGCTGTCACGGGAGAGCGGGGCTTTTTTTAGACGTTTCGATGACCTTTGGGCTTGTTTGTGCAACATGCTGACCCTCCGCTCTTAGCTGGGAAGACACGGAGGTGTCCGAAGCCGATAAGCTGGCCCTGTTGGCACCTAATTGGGCTTGAAGGCATCTCGGGCGATTATTCATTAATTTGCTGCAATGCAGCCGGGAAAAGAGCAGCAGGGTTTAAGGAGGGTTGTTGGATGTCGACAGGCCAAGGAGTTTTGAAAGCGGGTGCGAAGACCGGTGGCAAAGCCGGAGGCGGCGGCGGCGCCGTCAGAGACGCGGGGTCCTTCCCGAGCCGCGGGCGGCGCGACTCCTGCTCTGCAATTAGGGAGCAATTTTCTTGGCGCTCCGTTGCGGTTGATCCGTAATTGCATTGCCAGCCCCCCGCGCTCGGGGGGCCGCGTGTCCTCGGAGGGCGAGGTGGCACCTCCCGGAGCGCGTCACGTCACGCCAGGGACCCGGCGTCCCCCTTGCCCGCCGACGGCGCAGCTCCCGGGGGTCACCTTGCCYGCGTTAGCCGGCTCGGCGGCTCCGTTATCGTCCTCCCCTTAATGAGGGACTGGGGATGGGGGGGAGCTTTCTTATCACCAAAGCGCAGCCGCGGCACGCTGCAGAGCTCTTGCAAACCGCCGCTGCTTGCCCGTCCTTCGGCCGAGACGGGAACCGGAGAGCCGTTTACAGCCCCTTTGCTTGGCTGGGCCCCGCAGCGGCGGTGGTGGCCGTGCGCGATTCCCCCRTCTGCTCCTTGAGGGGGGCAGAGCGAGTTTGGGGTTAAATTCCCCCCCGTGCAGCGCGGAGTGCGCGAGGCTCCATGCGTTTCCCTGCCACCCGTGCTGGCACCCAGCTCCCGTTTTGCACGGGGTGATGATGTGCTGCACCGAGGCCGTGGGGAGACGTCCCGACACCCCGTGAAATGCCGGTGCCCGATGCTCGGGTGCTGCTGCATCGCTGCCCCCYGCGGTACCTAAACCCCCAGACCCGCTTTGGGGTCCCCTGCCTTGCCCTTGTGCCCGGCTCGCCCGGCCTGGCCTGCCGTTTCGGGGGTCCAGCTCCACGCAAGGAGCGGCTAAAGGCCGCGGCCTCTCACCGAGCCTGCAGAATTTGCAGCTTTCCCGCGGGAAGCGGGACGGAAGCAGCGCCTGGATCCCTTTTTTTTCCCGCCGGGAGCGAAGGGTGCAGCCCCTCTCCTCCCCCGACGTGTTACTCATTATCCCTCCCGACCCCGGAGCGGCTGCAGGGCCCGGAGCGGCTGCTGGATCCGCGTTGTCCCGGCACCGGCGGGATGGTGAGGAGAAGCGGCCGGAGGGAGCAGGGAGCCCGGGGAGGGAAGGGCCGTCGGGGGCCCGCAGGGACCGTGCGCGGCACCTACAACCCGCGGCGTTTATTAAATAACGAGCACGGCTCTGCTGAGATATAAGAAATACAGATTGGGAAAGAGAGAAGGAAAGATTACTCTTTTTTCTTTCTTTCTTTTTTTTTTTTTAAGTAAGATCAGGCGTGGGTTTTGGTAACAGTTTCCGAACGGGAGTGTTTCCTAACCCGGAGAATTTTCGGTTTTACCGAACAGTCGTTTCTCCCCCTAAATTTTTCCTGCCTTTGTCATTCCCCCCTCCCCCTCCCCCGTGCTTTCTGTAGGATAAACTGGTTTCGCTCCCTTTGTATCCCGGCTGGCGGAGTGGAAGGCTCCGGTGTAAACGTGCTCGGGGGGGGTTGGGGTTGGGGTTGGGGTGTCGGTGCCGGGCAGCGAGGCAGCCGCGACCTCCCCCCCCGCCCTGGGGACTCCGAAGCTGCTCGTCGGGCGGAGCCGCGGTAGCTCGCTGATGGCCCCGGCCCCGCGGCAGGGTTGGGGTTAGGGTTAGGGTTAAGGTTAGGGTTAGGCGCCTGCCCTCTCCGGCCCCCGGAGCAGCGGGGCAGGAGGCGGCAGGACGGCGCGATGCCCGCGGGCAGGGTCCTGGTGGTGGGTCTGGGGGGGGGGGGGGACACGCGAGGAAAAGGAGGAGGCGGCGGGAGAGCGGAGGGGGATAAGCTGCTCCGCTCCATGCGCCGGTGGGACGTGTGTCGGTGGGAAGCACGTTGGAGCCGGTGCTGCCTGGGCGCGGAGGGGTTCACCCCCAGCTCTGGGGCTTGGTGTCCAAACCCGTGCCAGGGCCTTCCCTGCCCCGAACCCCAGCTGGGAAATCCATCCCCCCAAAATGAGGACTACCCAAATTTCCCCAGGGATGCCCCAAGCTAACCCCAGGGGATGGGTTGGGGCTGGGCGCTTTGGCCCCTCCRTGCCAGGCCTGGGGGCAGCATCTCKGGGTCGAGGGCTGAGGTTGGAGGGAGGTCATGGTCAGAGCCTCGTGGTGAGGCCATCTGGGGACACTGGAACAGGAGGCCTTGCCTGCAGGCCACAACCTAGCTATGGGTGCTGAGACCAGGCTGAGACCCTCTGTGTCCATAAATATCAAATCCCYTTGGAAACCTGGCTCTCCAAGGCTCCCTGGGACAGTGGATTTGACAGGCGAAGGATGGGCTGTGCAGAAAACCAGGGAAAGGACTTTCCTCTGCTTTAGCTCTTATTCTTGATCTAGGTTCAYGGCCAAGGAGGAGTCAAGTTCCAGAACTGGGCCAAGACTTATGGCTCCTCTCCAGAGCTGTACTTCCAGCCTACATCGGTGGAGGAGATCCGGGAGGTAAGGCAGACGTTTTCAGGAAATGAAGAGAAATCGGAAATTAAGAGAAAGAAAGGCCAGGAAGGGCTGTGCTGCTCCATTGCATTCAGTCATAAAGACCACAGATGATTACGCCATCAGTTTTTCCCTCAGCCCCGGGATGGTCCATCCTACCAAACCGCYTCTCAACAGATGCTCTAGCAGATGTGTCAAACATTTGAAAGATGCGGAAAACCAGCGTCCCGTCACTGGGTTAGGGGCAGGGTTTAGCCCAGGGAAATTTGGGCATCTCCAGGGAAATTTTGGGAAGTTTCTTGCAAGTCCTGTGTCACTTCTGTCAGCCCTGGGGATGCCTCAGTCTCAGATGGGCATCACCTCTTTTGGGCTRATGCTAATGGCTGTCTTAGGAGATGTCTGGGCTTCAGCAGTGGTTTTAGCCCCAGGTGCTGGGTGAATCATCCATATAAAGCAGGTGTCAAAGATGGATGAGATTTGTTACCTGCATGAGAAGCTAATTTTTTGTCCTTGGCTGCAGAARGAGCCCTGGGGACTAGATAAGATTAATCATTCAGGCCTTCAGAGGACAAAATGTGTGCAAGAGAAACCCARGATCCCCAAGCCTCAGTCGCTCTGGCACCTCCTTCAGCTTTGAGAGGGCCACTGGGCATTCAGGGCCCTGCGTTGTCTCTGCAGATCCTGGATATGGCCAGGCAGAGGGACAAGAGGGTGAAGGTGGTGGGCGGTGGCCACTCCCCTTCGGACATCGCCTGCACCGATGACTTCATGATCCAGATGGGGAAGATGAACAGGATCCTCAAGGTGAGACCTGCTTCGGGAAACATGGTGGCACTCTTGTCTGCGGCCACCGAGGGCTGGGAGGCATTGCACTGCCATCGTCATAGCTGCGGTGGGGGAAGAAAGGACCGGGAGGCTTTCCTCTYCTCACAGCCAGGGTTTTCCCCAAACCAAACGCTGAAATGCTGGTGCAAGACTGGGCAATGGGGATTTTTTTTCTGTGTGAAAAGATCACTTTGGAAGCATAGGGAGCAGCTATAAAAATGCAATGAAATGATGCCTTCCCAGTGTGCGTTCGGCGAGGAACATGGTCCACGTGGCCATAACCCACAGCTCCTTCCCCCTTAAAGCAGAATTATTTAGGACAGGTGCTGGAGCATGGAGAGCAGGGACGGTGGTGATGTTCCCTCTTGCGATGAACTGTGAGGAGATGACACCTATCTTGAGGATCCTGTTTTTGCATCTCTGTAGATCCCACCGAGCTTAGCTTTTGCTCGTGTAGGTGGAAGCGCTTAACCTCTGCATGATGGCCTCGTGACATCATGATCTGCTGGGTGGAGAGGAGATATCTGGCAGGACGACCTTTCTCAGGATGCTCTGGGAACGTGGCTCACTTGATGCAGACATGCAGAAGTGCCTTAGGCGCAGTGGCCTGGCAAAGGCCTGGCGGAGCATTTCATGTGGATGTTCGTGGTCTTGTGGTTTCTTCCTGTGTAAGGTGGGAAGTGTCCCCACAGGAGGGAGGAGAGTTGCTCCATCCCAGTTTCCTATGCTAAGTGATTAAAGAACAGCTCCTTCCCTGACAGCTCAGTCCGTCAGAAGTGGGACGAATAGCTCCTGACGAGCCGCCCTGGCAGCAGGAGCTGCTCGAAGTTGGCTGAGCAAGGAGAGGGGCAGAGCTTTGCTGGAGGTGCCATCTCCCCCGTCTCACATGTTCGGTCCGTTAGGAGAACTTGCAGCTTTTGCATTGCACGATGTGCAGGGCACCACGGATGTTTAGGGTTGGGGAGAGGTGGCAGCTCCTGRTGGAGCGATACCTCATGGTACCCGGCTCTCCTGGATGGACGTTATCTGCTGAGCAGACGCGCTTGTGCGTGGGCTGCTCCTCTACCGAGCTCTGCAAACTTTCCCTCTCACCTCGCATCCACCCCTTCGCAGGTGGATAAGGAGAAGCAGCAAGTGACGGTGGAAGGTGGGATTTTCCTCTCGGATCTGAACGTCGAGCTGAGCAAGCACGGGCTGGCCCTGGCCAAGTGAGTGAGACGCGCGCTTGGGGCCCTTCCTCGGTGTTCTCCCGRTTGTCCATCGTTGCCCCACGCTACGTGCTGGGACGTGGCAACACGGGGACGTTTGAGGAGCTTTTGCTGCAAAATAGGGGCGTTTGCTTTGGGATTTGGTCTTCCCTGCAGACCACGGGTCAAAACCACTGGGWTGGGATAGCTGGTTCTGCCTCAGAGCCAGGGGCTGGGTGAGGGTCCCTTCGTCCCCGTACCGACCCCGTTGCACCCACCAGGCCGGTGCTTTTGGGTCACAAATGAAAGCTTTGCTCTCCCTGGCCCTAAAGAGCTTAGCGCTGCCCTCCTCGGGCGCATCGCGCGGGGGAAGAGGCTGACGGCAGACAGCTCTTCAATCTGGCAGTAAAAGCAGGCTGACGGCAGATGAAGTCAGGCTAGAAATGAGTTTTTTTAATGGCGAAGGGTAATTAGCCGCTGGAACGAGCGAGCGGGAGGCGTGGGAGGGCCCTAGCTCGGCGTCGCTTTGGGATGCCTGTTGCCACCGGAGGCGGGGGTGACGGGCGGCGGGTCCCCGAGCTGATCGCAGCCTCCCGCCGCCTGGAACCCGCCTGACGCTGCTTCGCCGCGGCCGTCTCGCGAAGGGCTGGGAGACGCGTTCGGACAGGGGTTTGCAAAGGGAACGGCCGCCGCAGAGGGTCTTTCTCACCCTCTTTCACTTGCTGATCCCGGGGGAAAAAGCACTCCTTAATTGCAGGCTAGCTCAGTGCTGTGTGTTCCTTGGTCATAGGAGCGATGAGCTCGTTAGAGGTCTGGCCAAGGCTGGGGTGAGGATTTGGAAGGAGAAGCCACCCTTGAGCCAGCAGCTAACGGCGCACGTGGGGGTGAGCAGACAGGTTTACGGCAGAGAAATCTGCGGAAGAGGTTGCAATGGGCACCAAAACTCCATCTGGTTCAGGAAATCCCTGAACACCCACTTTTGGAAGCGGGAAGGGTATTTGGGGCAAATAGCGGGAATGGTGCTCTCCGTTTGCTTCAAACCTTCTGCCTTGCCCGCGTGGCTGGAGAGACGGCACCAGCCCCGGTGCAGACCTGACGCGGCGGGATCCTCACCCGGCCCGTTCGTCTGCCCGCAGCTTAGGCGCCGTTTCCGAGGTGGCAGCGGCCGGCGTGATCGGCACGGGGACGCACAACACCGGGATCGAGCACGGCATCCTCCCCACCCAGGTAAAGCCGGGACCGCCGGGCTGCTCCTCGCCCGGGCGCGGGGCCGCGCGTCGATGCACRGACCTCGGCACCCCACGCGGCATCGCCAGGGCTTCGTGCCCCCGACTAACGCCAGCCCTCGGCCCCACGTTGCGAGGGCAGCAAGGGGATGAGTCCCCTCCGACAGGGAGCAAAGGGTCAGGATAACTCGGGTCTGCTGGGGTCTTGCAAAACTTCATCGGCGAGCCAAGGCGTTCCAGCCCCCGAACTCCTGCCCCTGGGCTTTTTGTCCTATAACCTGGTGAACAGCCTCTGTAGCAAAGGAAAACCGTTTCTTCTCCTATCTGAGCTCCCCCTGAAACCAAATCTTCTCGGGGCTCAGGTCTGTTTTTAAATAGTTATGAAAATCCTTCAATCTGAACTCAAATCCTGTCTGGCAATTCCACCTGTGACTACAGAGAAGTGAAGTCATTTGGGGGAGATTTACTTCTTTAATTGATGTTTTTTTTTTCCTAACATCCCCCAGAGAGATAGAGAGATCCTTTTATGCTGCAAAATCAACGGTGGGAGGAGAGAGGGGCTGGTGGAGCCCAGCTCAGCTGAAAACACCCTGTGATGCCGGTCGTGGCATCAGGGTCTCCCTGCACAGCCCCCAGCCCCGTGGTTTGGGGTTTGCAGGGACCCAGCGCGGCGTGGAAACGGGACGCAAAGCCCTTGCCAGCAGCAAGTTCAGAGGGGCCTAGGGATTTCCAGCTGATTGCATTCCTCCGGGGAATTCCTTTCCTCTCGACAGGTCGTGGCACTGACGCTGCTGACGGCGTCGGGGGAGATCCTGGAGTGCTCGGAGTCGGTCAACGCGGACATCTTCCAGGCTGCCCGCCTGCACCTGGGCTGCCTGGGCGTCGTGCTCACGGTCACCTTCCAGTGCGTCGCCCAGTTCCACCTGCACGAGGTGGCCTTCCCGTCCACCCTCACCGAGGTACCGCCGCAGGCCACGCTTTCGAAGCCTCCTCGGGGAGAAGCAAAGTTCTCTGCAGGGCGAAACRGCCTGGGAAGGGGTTACGCTTCGGCAGCAAATCCCCCCAAACGTGTGTGGGTTATAGTCCTTGGGCATCTTCATGGCGTCTTCCAGCTGGGACCACATCTGGTGTCTTCCAGCTGGAAACTTCTCCAGGGTGACAAAGCAGAGAACTTTGTTTCTTGGGAAAAGCCATTTTAAGTCTCCCCTGGGTGGGAAGAGCATCCGCTGGGATCGGAGTGGTGCAGGGGGTTGGTGGGGAGGAGAAGCGCTTGCCGATGCCACCTCCTTGCCACGTCGGGCAGGTGGCAGGTCGGGACCTGCAGCGAGAGGCGTGTTGAGTGGTGCAGCCGTGACGCGCAGACGTTCAGGAGCGGAGCGGGATTCGGGAGCACAGCCCGTGTCGCGTGGCCGCAGGCTGTAGGGATGGTGCCGGAGCCCCTGGACTGCCGGGGAGGCAGCCGGGGAAGAGGCGTGATGGGGGCGGCCGCTTGCATTTGCTTTAACCTTTGCAAAAGAGCAGCTGGGACCTCAGCATCTTGCGTGGGGAAGCGGAGGAGGTCGAAACGCCTCTGCTGCGACCCCCCCTCTGCGCGCAGCTTGCGGGAGCGGGGAAGGGAGGGAGGTTTGCAAGGAAAGACGCTGGAAAGAAAGTGGTTTTCTTTATTTGCCTGGTCGCTTTTGCGAGCTGCAAGGCCGCAGTCTCTGCGAGAAGTCGCGTGCGTTCCCGGGTTGCTTTCAACCCGGAGTCTGTCCCCGGGCAGGTCAGAGGCTGGAGAGCGCATCCGCACCGCGGCCTGGGGTGCCGCCGTCGCTGTTTCGGATGCGGCCGTGCACCGGATGGGAGTTTCCGGTGGGACTGCTCATGCGGGAGCTCCTCATCGGCTCCATCCAAAGTCATCCCGCAAAGCGCGGGTCGCTTTGGCCTTTGCCAAGCCTTCCCGGCGTCGCGCGCCGGCTGGCCGGGACCCAGGCAGGGAAGAGGAAGGTGAAAATGCTTTGGGGGTTTCCAGGTGCTGGCCTGACCCCGCTTTTGCTCCGAGGGCAGCCCGTGAGGACTAGCTGCGGCACAGCCCTGAAAGCCCAGCCGGGCCCTCCGCGGCCTCGCGCCTGCYGTTGGGCCGCCCGAATTTAGCGGGGAGGGAAGCGGGACTTCCCGAGTGTTGGTGGCACGGATGCTTCTCCGGTGATGGAGTGGGTCCGGGTTGCACTTAGGGAAGGAACGGAAAGCGCCGTCTCCCGGAGCCGGCAGAGCCCGGGATGTGCTGGAGCAGGAGCAGAACGTGCTCGGCTCTGTTTCAGCTCTAATCCAGACTCGGACCCGCTCCCGGGGCGCGCGGTGCCGACGGTCCCGCAGGGCCCGCGATGCGGAGGCTGCCGGCGTCGCCCTCCGCGGGGCCGCGCGCCGAGGCGCCGACGCAATCGGGCTGGGGCCGCTTAACGAGCCGGCGGGCGTCAGAGCCCGCAGCGGCGGAAAACGTCGGCGCGGAATGGATTAGCGGAAGCCTCCGTCTGACCTCGGAGGCATCGCCCGGTGCTTGCAGGGGCTGGCAGACCTGCAGGCCAGCTGAGAGCTGGTAACTCGAGGCACGCGTGACTCAGCCTCATGCAGATTTAATGTTACAGCTGGAGAAAATTGTCCCCGCTAGAAATCCAATGCGCGGCTCCCGGAGGAGTGGAGCGGCACCACGAGCTGCGTCCTCTCCTGGGAGGTGTCATCTCCCGTCCTGTTGCCTCCGGCTGCTCAGCTGACGGAGAGCCTRGCCTCTTCCAGGGGCAGATGGGCCACCTGGAATAGTCCCTGAGCGTCTTGTGCTCTTGGGGGATGACTCGGTCCCGTTTTGCGAGTGAGGTCTGGGTGTTTTCCAGGATGGGCTGCCCTTCCGCTAGTGTGAAGGTTGGGTTTAACTCTTCTTTTTTTTTTTTGAGTTGAACTGAGGATGAACTGTGGTGAGGATGAGAATGCGTTTTATGCACCGCATTTCAAGGGCTAGACCGAATAAATTCCCTATCAGGACTTTTCCACAGTGCTGCATTTGAGTAGCGTGGTGATAAATTCCCTTTAAAGCAGTTGCCATGTCGCTGCTGGTCTGGCTCATCTCCGTCTTGCCAAAGGTCTCTCTCGTCTAACCCAGGGTGCTAGTGACTGGCCTGATCTGGGACATCTCCAAGGGATGTGGCTTCCTGAGGAGGGTTTCTGACCTTGTCGTTCATAGATCAGGATCTTGCACGGCTCTGACGACTTCACGTGCTGTCGTCCCCTTGGCGAATTCTCCACCTGTCCCTCTGTCCATCCTCTCACAGTTGCCCCAGCCACCACCTCTTCTCTCTGGCCATGTCCCTCCTGAAGTCCTGCGCCTTTTGCATATAGTCCACAAGACCTGAGCTAACTGATCACGGGGAGCAAGAGGATGGAGTGAGCCTGGCACGGGCTTCTTGTGACCTCCCAGGATGGTGGAGCGGAATGGCTGATTTCCCTGGAAGAGGCATGAAATGCCCTTCCTGAGGGTGGTGCAGCTCCTTGGCTTTACAAGCCCGGGTCTCCTCTTGGCTCCGCAGCCGATGGTGGGTCTGATCTGGACCCCTTGGAAAGCATTTTGAAGGCCCTGTGGGCATTTCTGCAGAGCAGCTTTAAGGAACACGGCCTCTTTCCCCTGGGAACAACCCTGTCTCTGCCGTTATATAAACTCCTGTTAGCTGCTGGGTGCATTTCCTCGGAGCTCGCTTACCCTCATGCTGCTGGGAAGTCGGATGGAGCAAAGCGTTTGCTCAGACGCAGGCAGGAGCGTGGCCCTGCCACAGCCGGGCATAGCACAACTTCCCCCGCGCCGCCGCGTTATCCCGATGCGCGATGCATGGGGAAAAGGGGGTGGTTTTGGGGTGCAGATGGGGCCACTTCCACATCCGGCGTTCCCACCAGCTGCCTCCCCTGCCTGCAATAGCTCGCTGCGCTGCAGCTTGGTGGAGCTGCCTGCCATCCCGGGCCCTGGGTGCCGGGACGTGAGGTGTTGCTAATGGCCAAGGACTAGCGTGGTTGTCTTCTGCTCCTGAGCTTGGGAACCTCTGCCCAAAAATGGGTTGTGGCGATTTGGTTGTGCACCCATCCGGGAGCCCAGAGCTAGGTTTCTGGATAGGGAAACTGAGGCATGGAGTCCAGCAGGAGGGAGAAATCAACAGCAGTGAAAGCCAGACTCTTCTGGTGCCTGGATCTGCTGTCAACCACCTTTTCACCCATCTTTGTCTTCCTGTGAGCTCCGACATCTCTCGTGGTGCATAACCTTAGTGGCATCTTCAGCTGTTATCTCAGGACTGGTCAGTGCTCCAGCTCTAGGAAAGCTTTGAGAAATGCTGTCCTTAATCTTTTTTTTTATTATTTTTAAGGATTGAATTATTCGATGCCTTTTTGCTGGCCAGGAAGGTGGATGGAGGTCTGGACATGTTGCCCGACCCTGTTAGTGTGTCTCTGCCCACCTGCTGTCACCCCTTTAGCTGTACCAAGGGCTGCACCAGGCCAGTCCAAAGCTGTTGTACTTCAGGGTCTTATTTTTCCTGGGAGGTGGGAAGGGAGGATGCAGGAACGAGGCAAACCTGGCAGGAGGTTTCTCTCCCAGCCTGCAGCGAGTTGCGTTTAGGTGTTGCCAGATGCAGAGGTTGGCTCGTGAGGTGTCTTTTGCTTAGGAACGGCCCGTTGGCTTTCTGACCCAGCCTGAGCTGTGGCTTCCCTGGTGCCCTTTGGCAGACGGTTCCCCGGTTGGGATGTGCGCTGAGGTCGTGTCTGCCGTGTCCTCGCGGCGCTGATGGCCCCTGGGTCGTGGACCGAACCGCACAACTCGCACCCATCCTCACCCATCTCACCAGACCTCTTGGACCTTCACCGCATCCTCTGCCGTCTCTCCTAGGACAGATAATTTGCCTGTTTACTTTCTCTGCGCGTGCAAGGACTGTTTCGCCCCATCCCTCAGGACTGTTAGGAGAGCGAAATGGGAATGCGCTCGATAAATATTCATGCCATTATCAGTTCTTGGTTGTCGCCGCTCCTCGCCCCCTTCCCGATCTCTGGCTTTCAAGTCGAGTGGCCCAGCGAGGCGGAAAAGAATAATGGCAAGGGAGCAGCTMGCTTGAAATATTTAAGCCCGAGTTATCTAAGACATTGCAAATAATATATGTGTGCGAGGAGCCAGGCGTGGATTTGCGGTTGTATAAGATCTGCCTGCTTTCTGTCCTGGCCTCGTGATCGTCTTTATCACCGGGGAAAAAAAATCAGCTGTGCCAGCTGCTGACGGTGCCCGGGAAGGAGGTCCGGGACCGAGGGGGTTCGCTGGAGATGAGCAGGTTTTTGGAGGAGCAGCGAGGAGCTGTGCCTGCTCCCGCTTGCTTGCACGGAGCGCGGGAGGACCGGAGCAGGGCAAATAACCTGCGCAAATCACCGATTTACCCCGGGGCTGGTGCAAATCGTCACGCGAGGGACATGTTGCACGTCCCCAGACCGTGGCGGGGCTGAGCCCAGCCCTGCTCGCAGGCTGGGGAGGACGAGACCGGGTCGGACCTCCYGGCCGTTCAGCGCGGCGCCTGCTCTCCGACGGAGCCCGGCGTGGTCGAGGGATGAGTATAACGCGAGATGCTTCTTCCCCCTGATCGCCTTGCTGCATCGTTTGCARCTTTGGGCCTTTCTGCGCTGGAGGCTGTTTCTATATGTGCAATAAGCCGGGGGGTTTCTCTTCCGCCACGTTATCGGATCTGCCCGTGAACCCGTGCAAGCTTCCAGCCTCCCGCGGGAGACACGGCCGCAGCCGAGCGACCTGCCGGGTGCAGAAGTATTTCCTCGCTTTGGGTCGGAGCCTGCCGCTCGCCAGCCCTAACCCTGGACATCCCAGCGCCGGGGACGGACCCCCGTGAGCCCCGAGGCTGAGAGCCACCGAGCCAAATCCACCCCCCCAGGGTGGCTGGAGGTGTTTTCCCGGCTCTTTGGGAGCTGCAGGCACCAGGCTATTAATTCTCATCGCTTACGGGAATCGCTTTCCGCCTTCCCGTCGCCTCCACTTTAACCGGCGTTAGGGCAGCGCGACCGCGCAGAGGTTTCCCCCCCCCCCTTACGGGGGTCACGGCAAAATGCTCGATGCCGAAACAGCTCGTTAAAAGAAGCCTCTCGAATGAGCCGGCTGGAAGGGGGCAGCTTCAGCCGAGGTCGCCTTGCCCTGTGCTGCCCTTCCCGGGGCGGCATCGGTGGCTCCGCGCGCCTCGCTCGAGCAGACGCCCCAGAGCGAAGCCGCCGGTTTTTCTTCTTTTCCTCTCGCTTCTGGATGTTTTTTTTTTTTTTATAAGTGGCAGCGCAGCTCGGCAAAGCCCGGGGCAGCGTCGTCCACCAGGGCTGCCGCCGCTCAGCACCTTCGCTGGGCGCAGCGAGCGTGTCGGGGCTCTGCGCATCTCCGAGGGGTGCGCGGAGGGGGTGGAGGATCACGAGCCGGGGGGCTGCCGCTGGGCGCAGGCTCCTCGCGGTTCGTCCCTCCAGGGCGCTCCGTGCYGTCGGGCGCCCCGCGTGCTAGGCGCTGCATAAGCGGGAAGGAGCCAGCAGCCTCCTGCAAGACGGAGGTCTCTGCCGCAGCCTGCTCGAGGCGGAGGAGACCATGGGCATGGCCCGCTCCCCTCCTTCCCAGCAGTTGGGTCCGTGGGTCTCTGTTATCCCCTTCCTGGCATGGCCAGGTTGCATTGATTCCCCTCCGACCCTGGGATCGCCGAGATTGCAGGTCATCTCCTCGGCCCTGTTCCAGCGTTGGTGATGCCCAGCTCCACAGCTGGCCTGGAGCCCCTCGAGGTGCCTCCTCGCCTGCTCCGAGGGGGCATGCGCTGACCCGCTGTGGTTTCTCGGGGTCTTTCAGGTGCTCGATCATCTCCACGACCACCTGAAGAGATCCAAATACTTCCGCTTCCTGTGGTTCCCGCACAGCGAGAACGTCAGCATCATCTACCAGGACCCCACCAGCAAGGCAGGTCCCTGCGCTGGGAGGGAGAGAGAGCTCGGGTGCCCTCCCAGAGCCAGCGCTTTGGGACACCAGGCAGGGCAAGGGCTGTTGGGGGTGGCTGATCCTGCAAACGGCACTTGGGGCTGGGCTGGAGTATCCCAGGGCTGAGCCGGGAGCGKCTCCGTGGKSKGGAGGTCCSGGGGGGGGGGGGGATAAGCGGTGGCATTGCCGGCAGCTGGGTCTGCCCCTTGGCTCCGAGCTCTCGGCATCCCCATCGCAAAGCCTGTTCTCCAGCCCAGCACCGCGAGACCTGCCCCTTCCTGGGGCTGGATGTGGCCCCATCTCACCAAGGGGGAGAGACTGGGCGCCCTTCTCCAAACCCCCGCTTCCATTCGAGGCATATGCTGCCCACCTCGGTGCCCGCTGCCGAGCGAGGTGAGGAAAGCTGCAGTTCCCGGCGGTCCGCAGGGATCGTCACCTTCCTCCTCTGCTTGGCTTTGCAGCCCCCCTCTTCCTCCGCCAGCTGGTTTTGGGATTACGCCGTCGGCTACTATTTGCTGGAGTTTCTGCTCTGGATCAGGTGGGACCACGGTTGGGGAAGGAAGGGACGGGGCGGGTTTGCCCAGTTCTGCTGGCCCTTTGCTGCCCAGCTCCGTTCCCTGCATCTCTATAACTCCCGTGCTGCTCCCCTTAATGCTGGGTGCCCTAAGCAGGGAGGGACGATGSCACGGGGGGGGACTTGTCACCAGGCCACCTCACTCCTGGGGATGAAGGGCAAGCTTCCTTGCAAGCTCCCTCGCAGAAGGGAGCGGGTTTCGGCTCGGGGAYGATGTCTGGGACTGCACTGCCCTCTCGTGTGCGCGGAGCGGGAGCACCGTGGCTTTGCAGCAGGAAAGGAGCCTTTGGGAGATGGAGTTGGCTGCAGACACATCCCGAGCCCCAGGATGGAGAGAGGAGCTCCAGCCCGGTCACTGAGGCTGGACTGGGAAGCAGGACCTTGGTGGCGCTGGAGATCCTGTCTGGGCTTAGTGAATATGGAGCAGGGGGACGTGGCTGCTAAGGGGCTCAAGATGCTGATAGTGTCCCTCAACTGGGGGCTGCTTCACCCTGTCTCCGCTGGCCCTTGGTGTCCCCAGCTCGGGGAGGCTGCGTGCACAGGACGGAGGGTGACAACCCAGCACCCTTTTTCTGGCTTGCAGCTGGACGTGGAGACGGGAGCCGAGGGAAAGGGYGCAGGTCCCAGATTTGGTTGCAGGGAGCACAGCGGCTCCCTGCAGTGCTGCAGATCTCCCTGGGCTCCAGGACCCTGGTAGGGGGTTGCCCTGCTTTGCTTACAGCCCCCCCCCAGAAGGACATCTCCTGCCCAGCATCCCTGTGCTGTGGCTGGGACATTGCAGCTCCCCCCCTGCCCATGGCGATCCTGCAGCGCCGGGGTCCGGTCTCACCTCCCGCTCTCTCTCCCGCAGCACCTTCGTGCCCAGCTTGGTGTGCTGGATCAACCGCTTCTTCTTCTGGCTCCTCTTCAGCTCCCGGGTGGAGAACATCGCCGTCAGCTACAAGATCTTCAACTACGAGTGTCGCTTCAAGCAGCACGTTCAGGACTGGGCCATCCCCATGTAAACGGCTCTRCGGCCCCTCCGTGTCCATCCCCTGCCCGTGCTCTGCCCCGGGGCCGTCGGCGAGGCCACCACGCAAAGGAGCCCGGCTCGCAGGCACCGGGGTCACCTGCAAGCCTAGCACGGGGACCCTTCTGCATCCTGTCCTGGGCTACCAGATCCAACCCCCGTGGCACATCTTGGGAGGGATTTGGTGGGCTCTGCCAAGCTGTACCCTGAACTAGCGCTGGGTTTGGGATGGAGCCGGGGGTGGGGGCAAGGAGGGCTCCAACCCAGCAGGAGCCGGTCATGGCCATGCTAACATTAACCGGGACTGGGGGGCTGCTCCTGGGCAGTGAGAAGACGAAGGATGCCCTGCTGGAGCTGAAGGCCGCCCTGGAGAACAACCCGAAGATGGTGGCTCACTACCCCGTGGAGGTGCGCTTTGCGCGGGCAGACGAGATCTGGCTGAGCCCCTGCTTCCAGCGGGACAGCTGCTACATGAACATCATCATGTACCGGTGAGTCGCAGCGCTGGGGGCTGCCCCCCACCCCGTCCCGCTCATCTCCTCCTCCCCTTGGGGTTGCACCCCCCAGAGGGTTTCCATCCCCTGGTGCCGCTCAAAGAGGCGGTGACGGGTCCCTGRTGTCCACCCCGGAGCCCTTCTTCCCCAAGACGGGGTTTCTCCGGGAGGTTCCCTGGGGGTACAGATGGCTCCAACTGATGCTCTCCCAGGCCCTACGGGAAGAACGTCCCCCGGCTCAACTACTGGCTCACCTACGAGGGCATCATGAAGAAGCACGGCGGGAGACCGCACTGGGCAAAGGTACCCGCAGCCCCGTTGCTTGGGGGGGGACTCGGGAACCTGGTGCTCGGGAAGGGGGGGGTCGCTTCCCCTTCTCCGTCCATCCGGGCTCCTCATCTTGGGGGGGGGAGGAGGTTGCAGCCCACGGAGGGTCCGGGAAGGGCACCCTCATCCGCCCGCTCTCGCCGTGCACCGCAGGGAGGGTGCCTCCAGGAGATGGTCCGCAGTCCTCCGCACGCCGGGTTGCACCTCTTTGCCAGCCGCCCCGGGCACGCGGATAAGGGCAAGGAGGTGCCTCCCGTGCCGTGGGAGCCAGCAAAGCCATGGGCAGCCCCCCGGCTGGTTTCTCTCCTGCAGGCCCACACGTGCACCCGGAAGGACTTTGAGACCATGTACCCGGCCTTCCCCAAGTTCTGCGCCRTCCGGGAGAAGCTGGATCCCACGGGAATGTTCCTGAACGCCTACCTGGAAAAGGTGTTTTACTGATGGGGCGAGGCGAGGCGGCTGGGTGGAGCAAAGACCAGCCCCCATCAGCCCTGGTTCTCGGGACACACCGAAGTCCATGGTCCTCCACGGCTCCAAGGTGCTGCACCCCCGGCTCTGTCCTCGTTCGTCACCGTGGCCRGCAGCGAGAGCTGTTTAATGCCAACAGGACCTCTGCGGGTCCTGGAAATCGCTCCTGGAGACCAGCAGCTCAGGTGTGCCATGTTCCTGTTCCCACCCCCTCCCCAAGWCCTGCGCAGCCCCACGTGCCTGCTGTCCGAGCTGATGCCTCAATAAAGATCTTTTCTCTGTGCAAAGCCAACCTGAACGTGTGTTCCCGGTCCGGGCGTGCGTCTCAGGGAGGTCCCAGCCCCGGGAATCGGAGAAGGGGGCTGTTGTCCCAGCACAGCCCCGGTGCTGGGGTCAGGGTTGGTCATGGAGAGCTGAGCCCGTTGCACAGCCCTGGTGCTGGTGCCACCTGGGTCCTCAGAGGTCAGGCCTGGGCCCGACTCCCCTTGCGGAGGCGCYGGGGCGGATTTCGGGAGGAAGAGGCTGAGCAAAGATGGACTTAGCCTGAGGATGCTGCTTCCCAAACACGGGGAGGTTACCAGCACCCCTGGAAGAGCAGCCCCTGCAAGGGTGGGAACGGGTGAGAGTCAGGGGGTCGGAGAAGAACATTTCACCCCAACCTGGGGAGGAACTGAGCTCACCGCAGCGCCCACAGGCTCCCAAGGCTGGACCAGGCTTTTCCGCAAGGGAGGGCAGCCGCCGCGCTGGTCCAAGCTGCTCCCTCCCGGCTCTAYCCCATCCCTGCTCACGTGGTGGCCRGGCACGGGCAGATGGGCCGTGCGAACGTCCAGGATGGACAGGCAGCAGGACAACCCTTCCAGAGAGAAACTTTGCTTGTTGGGAGCTTTATCACCCTAAGGGTGCAGCTGCCCTGAGATGCCCCCGTGGCCGAGGGCCAGGGTGCTGCGGACTTTGCACTGACACCCACGGGTGCAAGGTATCCGCTCCCGGGTTCCTGTGAACCCATAGAACAGACCCGGCTCAACACTTGGGTCCAAAGTCGGTTAGCAAACCCGGTGTCCAAGCCATGCTGTTACGTCAAAAGCGGTTTCTGGCGAATTTTGCGTTTGTTCTCCCGCGCGGGCAGACGGTGCGCTAGCAGCCGCAGGGACTAGGAAGGTTCCCGCCGCGGCCTCGTCGCACGCGCGGCCGGCACGCGGGAGCACGAGGCGAGAGACGGCTCGGGGAGAACCGCGCCGAGCAAAGAGCCGCCCCGCGGGAGACGCGGCCCCCACGGCTCTTTCTACCCGGCGCTTTGGGCAGCTTCTCCCCAAGGTTCCTTTTGGCTGGTGGCTTTTCCAACTTCCATCCCTTGGAGTCACCTGGGATGTTAAAAAAAAAAAAAAAAAACATGCTTGGAGAAGTGCAAATCCAGGAGAAGCTCTCAAATCCAGGGAAGAGCCTGAAGACACGACCTGAAAGCAACCTAAAGAGAAAGGGAGGTTGCTGTTTTTAGAGACGGCTTGGAAGCTGGAAGAGGAAGTAGGTGAGGAGCGGGCAAAGGAGGCTGACCACGGGTCTGCAGAGGGAGGAGTTGCATACGCCCGCAGAGCTTGCTGCAAGGTTTAGTTTCGTTTCTGCTCTGCTGCAGTTCCTGGAATCTCCACAGATCTGAAGGTAAGAACTAGAAATTAATTTTAATTATTTTGCTTTTTTAATTGACTGGCTTTTAAGGTGATAGTTATTCATTATGTACAGGACTCCTACGATCAGCGGCACAGTATGTTTGCGTAGAGGATGTGACAATTTTTTTTCTGCCTAATCCAGTTGCAAGGTAGTTTTTGTTTAATTTTTCCGTGTGCTGGTAAGTCTCCTGTGCCTGTCATTCTCTCTCTGGCTTTTCCAAGCCTCTCTGGCTTTTGCCGCTCTCGCTCACTCAAAATCATGTAGCAACGCAGGAAATGCAGCTGGTCCTATTCCCAGGGATGCTTTAAGGTGAAGCCACAGCGTCCTGCAAATGAGCTAGAAGCATAAAAATTCGTAAGAATCTTGCCGTGACGCTGAAGGACGTAGCAGCGATGTCCTCCTCAAATGGAGGCCTGGCTGAAGCCTGTAGCTGTGCTCTTCCCTCTCCCTCAGGAGGAGCTTGCAATGCTTTCACCCTTTTCTTTTTTTTCCTTTTTTCTTTTTTTTTTCCTGAAGCCACCACCTTACCTTCTGATCTGCACACAGCCCCGTTTCAAATAAGCAGTCGCAACCCATCGCTCGCTTACGGCCGCCCCTGGTTCGGGGTTAGCGTCTCCCGATGGCAGAGGGAAGACCAGAACAACAAGGTAAGCGGCGATCGTGTCCCGCGAGTGTCCCGGCACCTGTAGAGCAGGGCGTCCCGACTGCTGCAATTTCACGTTCTTCAGCTTGCACCTGATGGAGAAGAGGCCCAGATTTTCACCATTAGCATCTGCTTTCTGAGCTCTGAAATGGGCCTTAGCGCCCCCCCCTCCCCACCCCCCAAAAATCTATTTTTTATTGTTCTGAAACCTGTTTCAATCCCGATTTGCTCATATAGTTTTGGTTCACCCTTGGGCAGCATTTAGGGCTTGGACCACGATGGCATCGTCTGCGCTTGAGTCAAAAGGGGGATTTAAGCTGAAGCAAATAAAGGGAGTTTTGGGATCTCTTACGTAGCCTGCTGTGGGAAATGAGAGCAGGTTCGGGTTAGGTAAGAGGCATCCTGCTCTGAGCTCATCCATTTCAGTCTCCTGGGCGTTTGTGTCTAGCAGTGCCAGCTAACAGGCAAGGTGTTTAAACGGATGCTTTCCCAGTGCCGTCGGGCACGAGCTTTGGCTCGCAAAGTCCCTAGAGAGACTTAAGGTGCTGATGAGCATCCCCTTTCTCTGAAAAGGCAACAACGAAGATGTAACAGAAGAGACTCCCAGGAAAAGGAAGAAGTTCAGCAAATATCAAAATTTTGACGAGGAGCAGGAGGCTCTGAAGAACTGTGAGTATGCATAACTGCAGCTTTTGCTGACCCTGGGGAGCGCGTTTGGAATAAAAACTGCTTTGCACATGAATAAAGTGACCCAGGCTCAGCCGTGGCTTGTGGGACAAAACTGGTCTGCGCGAGATGGTGCCAGCTTAAATTCACGTGGCTGCATCTGCGCTTGCCATGGAAGGGAGTCATCAGCTCAGTGGCTCTCGCACCCTTCTTGTCGCCCCCCCCTTGAAAGGGTAAAGCAGTCCTCCAAGCCAGGGGACACCATCCTTGAGGCTCTTCTTTGCTGGTCTCCTGGCTGCACAAACTGCCCCGCAGAACCGGTGTTTTTGGGGCTGTCCATGCTGCAAATTGCATGCAGAGCGGTCTGCTTGATGCTCACGGACTGYGTTTTGGGGGTCTTCTGTTGAAGACTGCCTAGCTTGGGAGGTGCCACCCTAGGACACGGGGACACAGATGCAGCTCTGATTGTACAACTGTGTCCTCCTTCCAGGCAAAAAGAAGCAAAAGTGTCTAAGGACCATTCTGGATGAGTCCTGCAGGAAGCTGTCAGAATTTCTCTTTCTGCACAGAACACCTGGGACAACAGATGGGTTTGAATATATCAGGTGAGTTGTCAGCCATTTTTTTGCCAAAGGGCATCTTTTGGTTCTTCTGTGGAAAGAGGTGGTCCAGAATTTTTGCCATACTCATGGGCTTTTAAGCCAGCCTGTATTTGTAGGGAAAAGGAGGAAGTGCTGGGCTGGGTGTGCAGCAGATATTTCAGAAAAATGTTCAGGAGCCTTGACAGTTGTGAGATACCTCCGTTTTCAGGAAAGTTCATTCTCTCAGCTGCATGGCCTGTGAACGTATTATTTTCTCAGGTGGCAATCCTTGACACCCCAGGGGTCCACTCCAGCCAAGGAGCACCCCAAAAATCCAGATGCACTCTCCTTCTTGGGCCCAAGGAGAGACTTCTTGTACAGAAGGAGGCCCTGGGTGCAGGCTGGTCTCGCTTTGCAAAGCTTGCTGGAAATCCTTTCCAAAGACAGTAAACCCTGTTTCCTGATAAGATGAAATGCCCATTAGAAGGTGCAAATTTATACAGCCTTGCTATGAGAATGAAGCTGATATGATGTCCAGTGAGTCGCTGGAAAGCTGTCTTTGAATTGGGTATGGAGCATATGTAGGATCCCACAGCTTCCAGCTGAAAGTCTCTTTTGTATATATATAACAAAATGTGCTCCACCTTTTTCAAATACACAAACCTGACGGAGTCATTTAAATCGCCCTTTCTTCTCTCTTCATCCTCAGGAACCGCCTTACGGGCTTGAAGCCAGATATTTTGCTGGATCCCATTTGCATTGGTCTCTTTGGCAGCACTGGAGCTGGGAAAAGCACGTTATTGAATGCTATCATAGAGAAGAATTTCTTCTTGCCGGTGTCTGGGAGCAAAACCTGCACGTCTTGTGTGGTGCAGGTCAACACAAGCCGCAACAAAAATTACGAAGCAAAAATTTACCTTCTGGACGATGAGGCAAGGATAATATTCGTGCTTTTGCCCTTGAAGGAGAAAGGAAAGGAGACTGAGTCACAGAACTGCAGAATGGTTGAGGTTGGAAGGGACCTTTGGAGATCATCTAGTCCAACCTCCCTGTTCAAGCAGGGTCACCTAGAGCACATTGCACAGGATCGCGTCCAGGCGGGTTTTGAATATCTCCAGAGAAGGAGACTCCACAACCTCTCTGGGCAGCCTGCTCCAGTGCTCTGTCACCCTCACAGTGAAGAACTTTTTCCTCACATTCAGATGGACCTTCCTGTGTTTTAGTTTGTGCCCGTTGCCCCTTGTCCTGTCACTGAGCACCAATGAAAATAGTCTGGCCTAGTCTTAGAGGGCTTCTCCAGAGGGAAGTTCAGCCTTCCGGAAGGGACTTGGGGATGGGGGAGAATGTAACACCTGATGGCCAAAGTGTTCCTGAAGAAGCATCCCTGAAGACCCTGGCAGTAGTTCCCACTGATTTAGGTGTGCAAGGAGAGAAGCAATATAACTTCTTCCTTGCTCTCCTATCCTGGAGGCCCAAGACACCTCAGCTGTGCCCATGCGTTGGTTGTCTTGCAGCAGTCTTGCTCAAGCCCCATCCTTCCCCTCCCTCTTGCTGGCACTCAAGCCGTTACCTTTCTGTGTATTTGATCTGTGCCGACAGGAGTGGAAGGATGAGCTGAAGAGTCTGGTGGCACTTATGGAACTGGACGAAGATAGCGAAAAAGACAACGAAGAAGAGGAGAATGAGAATGCTTTGAAGATCCGTGCGATCTACGGGAAAGGAGCTGAAACTAAGACTTATGAAGAGCTGTGTGCGATGAAACCCATCATCAATATTCCCCCTTCAAGATGTATCAGCTTCAAGGAAATTCAAGTGAGTAGCTTGTGCCTTTCCAGGCCAACATGACAAATCGGTTTGTATCTTTGCAAAATACAGCCAGGGACCTTAACTCAGTTACTTCTGTCTCAACTCCAGCAAGTGGGGTCAGTCTCTGGAGCGGACCTATCTCTCTGGGAAGGACACCCAGGCTGGTGATGCAGGTTCCTCTCCAGATCTTGTTAAACTGCATGTCTCCATTGTGTCTATCCCTGTGTGGGTGAGCAGTGCCCAGCAGATTCATGAGGAAGGTGAATCCCGGGTGCCAGATGACCTTGGGGGCCTCCTGTTGTCCACTGAGGGTGGGAGTTGATGTCTTTTCCCCATCTGTTGCGTTCCTGGGGGACGTTCATCCTGCCGGGAAGGGTGCCCCGTCAGTGTTGACAGTGAGGGACCCTGGGGAAATCTTTTTCCTTCTTCATTTTGTAGGGCCCGCACCAAAGAAAGGCGGCTCTGAGTGTCACAACCAGCCATGGAAGGTCATCATGGTTTTCTGGTATCTCTGAAGTTCTTTGCTAAGGATGGATATTTCTTTATTCCTCTGCTGTGTCCTAGGCAGAAGAGCTTTCTAAAAGTTTGGAACCGTATATTCGGGCTCGCAGCATTAACGATGACACAGAACCAGGAATAAGCGAAGAAGACAAAAAGTTGCAATTCTGGCCATTAATCAAAAATGTGGAAGTGACTCTCCCAAGGTCGGATGTGATTCCAGAAGGTGTCATCTTCGTGGATATTCCAGGGACAGGCGATTTCAATAGCAAAAGGGATGCCATGTGGAAAGAGGTGACCGGCAAGCTGTCCTGTGGGGCGGGTGGGAGCACTTGTGGGCTGCAGCTGGGAACTTTTAAAGGCTGCAGAGGTGTTCCTGTCCCAGAAAAATAAGTGAAGGAGAGATTTAGAGTCATCAACAGTACAGTGGGGAACAGGGAAACCTTTTAGCAGAAGGCCCAGAACAGCGTTTCAGTGTATGCTGCAGTGCACGTCTGAACTAATGAGCTTTGCAGCTCAGATATGGTGGAGTTGCTCTACTTGTGGACAGCATCAAAGGCTTGTAGTGTTTCTCCTTTGGCAGTGAGAAGCCTTGCAGGTGCTGATCCTGTATCCATCCTTCTTCCCRCCTGGTGTTAAGCTGCTGCCAAATGCTCTGCAAGGGCAAGCACTGGTGTCCAGTCCAAACTCCCATCAGCTGCAGTGGTGGGTTGTAGGAATTCGTGATGGGAGGCTGAGATCTCCAGCTGGAAATACACTCCTGCAAAGACTGCACATCCTTTTTCTTCAGCCATTTCCTGGGAACTGTAGGTGTTCAGCGTTTCTGGCATTTATTCTTTGCTGATGTTTATCTCTTTTATTTCTGGTCCCTCTTCCCCTACTGCTCCTTGTAGAACATCAACAAATGCGCTGTCATCTGGGTAGTCAGCTCTTTTGAACGTATTCAAGGAGACAAAACCCACGAGAAGCTATTGGGTGAAGGCATGAAAGCTTTCCAGTGTGGGATGTGCAGGGACATTGCCTTGGTGGCCACAAAGTCAGACAGCCTGGACCTAGAGGAATACAGGAGGTAATGAAACAAGCTATCCCTGAAGTCCAGGGGCTGCCAGAGSTGCTTCTGGATATGTATAATATGCCCAAAGGCCATCACTGACTCAGCAGCAGCTGTGTCCTGGGGGAGTCGTGTGTACCAGGGCTAGGGTCAGACTGGAAGAGGAAAAGAAGTGAATCTCCTGCTCTCTTGTGACAGTCTTTTTTTGGCTTCAGGGCATAAGGTATCTTTGGATTGAGAAAAAAGGGGCATTCTTGTAAAGCATTGAGTCCTAGCCATGGCTGGAGCCGAGCTTGGGGTGGGTGATGCTGGTTCTGGCCTGACCTAGCACGACTGTGAACGTGGTGCATCTCGGCACTGTCCTCCGTCCCTTGTGCTTGCAGGAGCTGAGGAGTACAGTCTGCTAAAATGGTCCGAATGTGTAACTTTTGTTTTGTTTTTATCTTTTCAGGGAAAGAAAAAAAGAGGTGAGTATTTTTYAGACTTAAGTTTTGAAGTGTGCAAAGGAGTTAACAAGGAATGCTTTCCAAGAACGCAGATAGGCAGGTCCCTGGTTTGTGTTTCGAAGAAAGATGCAGGCCCTCCATATTTCAATAGAAGCTGTAAGGCTAAATGTGAACTAAAAGATAATTTTTTGCCTGGGGGTCTGAGGAGGACTTGTATCCCCTGAATCTGTTCTGTATCAAAGGCTCGTGTGGACACCCCTAAGGTTTTGGGTGAATAGGATGAAACCAGTTTGGCTCTCAAGTTTAAACAACAAGAGCCCTGTTTTTTCAGCATTTGGGGAATAAGTTCACCACCACCACGAGATTAGATGACCTGTGAGCAGACACACGTGGTAGTGGCCTGAGAGCCAGCAGGCGTTTTCCTCCCAGCTTGTCTTATACTTGTGCCCTTGGGCGATTACCGAGAGCCTCCACTTTCACGTCGGCAAAGCAGCAGCCGTGGATATGAAGTGGTCCCYGCTTGCACAGCCCTAAGAAATGCAAAATACTGGCATTAAGAAAAACTGAGCAGGGCTAGAGCAAGGTGGGGTGGACTCACCCACAAGGTTTTCCTTTTCTGTTTACTTAAGTGTATTTACCTATATGGGCACAATCCCAATAGTCATTCATTAATTTGTCCTCTGTATGCTRCTACAAGGAAGAGACGTTTCTGTTTGTCATATTGATAGCTGTAACAGAATAAGCTACCCAGGGTCCCAGAGAAGTCTGCTGCAGGGCTAGCAATATCTTGAGGTTCGATACCTTGAGTATCATCTGCTTTAAACTAAGGTCAGCCTTTCTACTTCCGTGTTCAACTTTGAATTGTGAATGAGKGATCTGGAAACTAAGATCAAGACAAGCCTTGGTTTAGTGTTTGTCCAGTGAAGTACTTGGAGGTCACCATAATATCAGATTAGATTTCTTTCAGGTCGCAATCTAAATTAACTGTTTACTAGCATTGTCCTTAATATTCCATATAAATTGTCTCCCTAAGAAACCTGGGGTAGTACTTTTAATTCAGAGAGCAAATCAAAACCTGCAAGGAAGGTTGCGTAACTATGCCAAAGTGTGACAATACCAGTATTTTCAGAGAATGAATATTTTATAGCATTACTTTGATACAAGATCTTTTCCTGTTATGCCCCCTCATTATCAGACAGTCTGATTAATATATTCGAGCAAAGGTTACAACACGACTTCATCAGGGTCTAGAAGTATTACACGGGGAGGAGCTGGAATGAGCTAGCAAAAACAGAGCCAATGTGCAAAATTTTAACAAGTTACTGGAGCAGTTTACAAGGAAGCAGAATGGATTCTTCATCCCTTGAAATTGTTTAAGAAAACTGGGGAATTTTCCATATGATCTAATCTGACTTGAACAGAATTGATTGACTTGATGGAGAAACCAGAAACCCCATGCAGTTCTTTGCCTTGTGTTAGGGAGAAACCACACTAGCCCTTTGGCCTTAAAAACTTAGGGATCTATTTGGCATGTTGGGAAATGTGAGTAATAATTCCTATTGCTTTCCCAAACGTAGACGCCGATAACAAATGAACGTGATGCCATCCTAGAAAGGAATGAAACTGTGAAGCAGCAGAAGAGCAAAATGATGAAGAGAAACCTAGAGGTAAGGGCATGGAGAACCTGGACAGGGTTGGTCTGCATTGTGAATCTCCCCTTTTGAGATTTTGATAGCACGTCTGTAGCTCATTCTTGTAATATTCATTAATAAATGTTTTCCATGAAGTCTGATCATTATCTAGCAGCTTCTGATTGCTTCCAAACTCTCCCTTATCTCTCTGTTTGGGACTGACTGGTCTTCCTAGTCATCTCCAGTTTAATTTTCTGCCATACGCAAGAAATCTAGAAAGTAATTTGGTTACCAGGATGACCCTTGATTCGGAATTTGTTTCATAAAAAGTAAGAACCCAAATCAACTCACTCTACTGTAGGCAGAGAAGGAAGGAGCCCAGCAACACCAGCAGGGTGAGCTTGGAGCTGGTCCATGACATGAGTGTGGTTGCCCAAGAATGCACCAGCAATTACTATACACTAATTAATATATTAAAACACATGTGCCTGAGCTGCTGTGCCACTAGCAGATGGCACATGTAAGGCTGGTATGTGTATGTTGCAGAAAAAACTTCCCAGCAGCTCCGAAGTTCTGCAAAAGGCGGATCTTGTGTACACAGTCAGCGCYCGGGAGTACTGGCAGGGGAAGAAGCTCAGCAAGGAGGAAACAGGTGACATTCGGGTTTTCTCTCTGCGCAAAGCATGCAGTTGGTCTCTGAATGCTTGTTGCCCCAAGCAGACCGTGGAGGTGTTGGCACGAATCCCCAGTCCTGGTGCTGGAACAGGGTGGTCCGTTCAGCAGAGGGCACAGGGTTGCATGGCCACAGCGGAGGGAGCAGTGGTGGAACAGGACGGTGGCAGGAGGAGGGAGGCAACAAGGACGCAAGGTGCAAAGAATAATGTCCTGGCTTAGAAAGACCCTCAGGAGTTACCTTATTGTTTTTTCCTCCTCAAGTTTRTTGATAAAAATATCAAATAGTATGGAGCTGACCCCTTGAGCACACCTTGGCCTTGCACCACCATAATCATTCTTCATTAGAAGTAGTGTGTTGAGCTCTTTCCCCACTTTATAAATCATTCAGTATRTGCCATGTTGAATCGACAGCATTCTTGTTCCTGGCTCTGAAGATTATACAATGCTAAATACCTTGCATTGCAGCTTGGCACTTAAAGTTATCAACCATTCTCGGAATTGCATTAAAACAATGTGAAGTGACTTTGACACAATATTTTTTTCCAAAACCCCTTTTGGCTTGGCATGAGTTTTTTTCCTGTTCTTTCCTGTTTTGAAAGACTCCCCCCCTCCCCCCTCCATTTTCAGTCAGCTCGATGCTGGAGTGCTGGGTCTATAATTATTCTAGTACCTTTTTATCCTAATATTAACTTTTTTCCAGTCCTTCAGAACTAGGATCTATTACTATAATAAGGCTACGGACATCAGCATGAGCCTACACTGGCGCTGTATTTATCTAGTCCTTTGCTTATCTACAGAAATATTTTTCAGTGCATTTTTGCTGGTGCAACCTCCTGTCCCCAAGGTGCACTTATGGTGCTGTGGAGCCAAACCAGGTTGAGGTGACCCTGCACGTGCCCCCATATGCCCACCTTGTGCTCTGATGGACCAGCGTTGTGCCTGTGTGGCTATGTGCTGAACCAGTCCAGGGAGCTGACGCAACTGAAACGGCCCCTTAACGTCTTTTCTGGTCACCTAGGACCTCTCGTYGGCCTTCTCAGGGCACCGAAAGGGACTGCAAGACACAGATTGTGRAATGTTGATCTCCCAGAYGTTCTGCAGGAGAAAYGAGTTTCCACRGGGTTTTTAAGAGGATTTTAAGAGKGTTCCATGGGGTTCTTGCACTTCTAACTCAACCTATTTGCATGATTTCAGAGATCCCAAAGCTGAGGGAGTACATCCGAAAGTTTTATGTATCAGAGAAGAGGAAGGTGCTAATGGATTATGTACAAGAGACTTTGGTCATTTTTAAACTGATTCAGAGTCTCAGCTCCAACCAAGACAAACAGGTTTGTCGAGAACAGCTTTAGTAAATATTGTGATTTATTTTTTTTCATTGCTGRGCAGGCTCCAGACAGGCCTTTCTCCTTTCCTATGCCTTTGAGCAGGCAGGGTGTGCCATCTCCTTCTTGCATGACGCATAAAMTACATTGCAGTGGGCAGACGAGGGTGTTGATGCACGGGTGCCCCGGATGGTTGCTCAACTGCGTCTCCTACGCCCTTCCCAAAAAGGAGTATCACAGGCCATCCCTTAGCTCCCGGTGGTAGAGGGGAACAGTTTTGCACAGGCGTTTCTGAGCAATGTCCCTGGAGTGGGGGAAGTGGCYGTGAACCCACCGTAGGCTGCCKGTGGGGCAGCACTGCTTGCAGTGAYTGAATCAGGGTGCGCGTAGGGCAAACTTGCCTCTTACTCTGCAATGCAGGGAAAGGAAAAGTCATGCAGRGGTGGAAAAAAAATGCAGAATTTTCCCAAATCTGGTGCTGGAAGGTTGCCTAAAGTGCCCCTCTCTACACCCCCTCCTCTGCCAACCCAGGGTTTATGGCTCAGTAATGAGTCCAGAGGAAAAATCTCTCCCAGAACTGCCGTCACGGCCCCTTTCATCACCCCAGGGAATTTTTGGACATTGCTAATCTAAGCCTAACTCACCCTGAGCCTGCCTCACAGTTTCTAGATGGAAGAGATGCAGGGATATGTTTCGGTTGCTTCCAGCATGYGTTCAGTGATTTGTTCTCTCTTGTCCTTTCATTTCAGCATTTGCACGTGAAAAAAAATGTCTTGAAAGACTTCATTATGGGGAAGATCAGTGAGCTGGAGAAAGATATTGAGAAATGTTTTGTACCTATGGAACAGCCACTCAATGAAGGTGTAAATGAAGCAAAAAAGTCGTATGAGAAAATTATGCACAAGTTCCTTAAAGTGGGTATAAAGCAGTATATTTTGAATTCTAGAATAATTTAATGAGGAAAGGACCTCTGGAGGTCTGCAGTCCAACCTCCTGATGGGTAACACCGAAGCTATGTCTGGTTGTCCAGGGCCTTGTCCAGGCAAGTCCTGAAAAATCTCCAAGGAGAGAGTGTCCACAACCTCTTTCAGCCTCTGTTCCAATGTTTCACTGCTCACATTGCAAAAGTTTTCCTTATATCTGGCAGGGATTTTTCTTTCCTGAAACGTGTGACCATTGTCTCTTGTGCCTTTGCTGCATGCCTCTGAGAAGAGTCTGTCTCCTTCTCCTCTATAACCCACTTTAGGTAGTCGYAGGCATCAGCAAGATCCCCCTCTTGGCCTTCTCTTCTCCAGGCTGTCACACCCTCCGTGTGCATCATATTCCCATGTCTAAGAGATTTAGTCAGTGTCTTTCGTTCTCCGGTCAGCAGCACACTCTGCTAGCCATTCCTCCTCTGCTGCTTGCCAACTGCTGGCAAATACTCTGAGATCAGAGAGTGATCGGTGGGTGGACGATGTGCCCAGCGTGTTCAGAGCACCCTCGAAGCCTCCTGAACACCTGCTTGCTGTTTCGCAGGCTAAGCTGGTGCACAACATGGACAGAGAATGCTCAAATATAGCTCAGGATGAAGAGACATGCTGGGCTGGGTGGCATTGGTGTCCTTCAAACAACCAGACCAGTGGGGTTTCTCTTTGATCCTGGGCATATGGAGAGGGGTAACACAGGAGATGGGGCACATCTGTACACCAGGGCAGAYTCTCTGTGTGACCTTGGAGGGTCAGACCCACACAGGGACACTGAAGGGATGGAAATGCTTCATTTCCAGCATTAGATCCTCTGAAGCCCTGTTGGGTTGCTGCTCATGGCTCAAGGCACCATAGCTCAAGGACAAATTTCCTCCCAGCGCTGAATGTCTTCTGCTGCACATGCTCAGTTTTGCTTAAGCATCAGCAAGTCATATTTCTTTGTGCGTCTCGGTAGGAAGACTTAGCTGGGTGGTAACTGGCCCTTGCAGTGTCTTGGGGGATCTCCAGATGTGGAGACCGTGACTTGTTTTCTCCTTTCCAAACCGTCTGGAATTTGCAAAGGAAAAAGGGGAATGTTCAAGGTTATGTGTCCTGGTGGTATTCAGCTGAGGTSTGGAGAGAGGCATGCGTTAAGACACAGCCCAGGGCCCTTGTCCAGCATGCTGGAGCTCCGATCTCCTGGGGTTACTGTAGTGCGAATCACAATCAGGCATCTGTCCTGTACTCATTTTATTCCTTGTGTTTCCTCTCCTGCAGCGAGACCGTGGGTACCAAGGCTATCACARGACGCTGAAAGCCGTGTGCCTGAAGAACGGTGTGTACGCCTCCCGGATCTTTGACCGGATAGACATCAACGAATCTCTGGCTCAGCCCATCTATGAGAAGATTGACATGAATTTTGGACAAATATTCAGGTGAGAGACTCTTGTCCCTGCTTGAAATCGAACTGTGCAGAAAGGGATCCTGAGGTGCCATAGCTCTTTCGCTGTCCTGCAGCAAGACAGCTGTGTCCACCCTACTTCTGACAGATGTTTGTCTAACCTAGTCTTATATGTCTCCAGTAATGACCACCTACGTAACCTMCTCTGGTGCTTCACAAACCCTCGTATTAGAAAACTTCTCCTAATGTCTAACTTTAATGTCCCATAACGCAGGTTAAACCTCTGGCTTTTTGTTTTATTCCTCAGGGTTATGGCAGTAGGCTAATGTTTTCTGCTTTTCAGTGGCTTTTGTTGCGTTTGAAGCCTCCTGTATTTCCCCTCAGTCTTCTCTTGTTTGAACAAGTCACGTTTTTTCTGTCTGCTTGTCATTTGTTTTCGTGACTTCTCGTCGCTCTTGTTGCCCGTCTCTGAATCATCTCCCAGCTGTCTGCAGCTCTTCCTCRTGCAGAATTTGTCACTCTGACGTGCGGCTCTGGCTGATACCGCCCAGCCCACCGCTGTCTGTCCTTTCTTTGCTTACTCCCATCTTTACAGGAATGGGGATTTGGCTGTGATTTGTGCCTTCCAAGGAGCTGTCGGGGCTCTAGCTTCTCCTCAACGAGTCCTTTGGTTCTTCCCTCCACCGCTGACTCTTTTGCTCCGCCGCAGAGGGACGGGCCCTCGTTGGGACCGTAGGAGAGGAAGTCACGTTCTGGTTCTTGCATCACTGCGCTCTCCACCGTATCTCAACGTTGTTATTTGTACCGAGGAGCAGGGGGAATCCCCTTTGCTAAGGAGGGGCTGAAGCCAGCTAGAGCAGCTTAACGTTGCTAGCAGATTACGCGTAGGTACACAAGCGCACGCTCACGGGATAGAGTGAGGTCACGCGGGAAATAGTTAGCGAYAGTGTTTAGCAAGAGAAAAGGACAGGCTGGTGATAGGGCACAGGGCTTGTTCAGACAAGTGTATTGACTAGCAGCTGCTTGCACTTGATCAGCCTCTTTTATCCRCCCTTTCTTTCCCTTTTCTCATGCTAGTTCTTCCCCATCCACCTCGATCCCTCTCTTTCTCTGCCCCAGATAAATTACTAACCTCTAATCACGTTTTCTCTAAGGATCCCAAATTTGCTACTTGCGCACCCAGTCTTTGTRTTTCTGATATCATTACCTGTGGTATCTCGGTCTTGCATGGTATTGCTGATAGAGCATTACCTGGGCCCTGCTGGCCTTGCAAGACTCCCCCAGAGGYCCCGAAGACGCCCTTTCAGTTATCTGCGAGGTCTGACCGTCCCTCATAGACCTCCCTCTTAACCACCCGTGAGACCCAGCYGTCTCTCAGGGCGCTGTTAACTTTTGTCTGCTTCTCACTCTTTTGTGTGTTATGATCAGCAGCTGCTTGTGGCGTGTCCAGTAGTTTCTCGGGGTCTGCTCCATTAGCTAAGCCTCAGACCAAGGTCTGGACATSYGCCTGCATTGCATGCTTTAACACCSTYAGCACAAGAAAGTCTGTTAAGAATGGTGTAAGGTGAAAAGCAGGTTTCCGTCTGCTATGATTTGCATAGTAGACAGAAAAAGGGAAGAACAGTGGGGGACAGGAGAGAGAGTCACTAGAGGAAGGCGAGTGACCGCTGAACAGAGCTAAAATGAAAGCAATTTTTCATCAGTAACTGGCTTAACCTCGAAGAGCGTTGTACATCTGGTAGCTACTGATCGCGGTGTCCAGCAGACCTGGGCAGTGGGGAAATGTCACAGCGCCCCAAAACCTGGGGCATGTCACCTAGCGAGTGACTTCAGGAAGGGACAAGTCGCTGTGTCCAGCGTTTGCTCCTTTTCGAAGGAAGAAGTAAGGAAGGCCACATCGTCAGTCTGGACTAGCTGAAGGTGAAAGAGGTTTACTGCTCCYGGGACCGTGGAAACCTCCCTGCCCTGCTTGCTTTGCCGCAGCCTGCATTACTGCAGCCTCTCCCTCGYCTCCCCTTTTCCTCTGTCATTGCCGATTAATTTATCCCCCTACCAGGATCCAAATGGGCACCCGGGCCACCCTGAAAGCCAACCTGGTTGCGTTCAGATGCGCAGTGCAGCAGAAGCTGAGGGAAACAGAGACGAAGAAATTGGTGGCTGACACCTGCCGGCTCGAGTTCCTCGAGCAGGAGGTATGCTTGCGTCGGGAGGGGATGCGCCTGAAACGTGCACGCTCAGATCCTCYGACCTGGGCATGAGAACTGCCCTGCTGCCCGTCCCGCTCCGGCCCGGGGGAGTCCCACGAGGGACTGTGCAAATGAGAACGGGCTATAGGAGAAGGGAAAGGAGGGGAGCGTAGTCTTTGTAGGACCTGCGGAGGTGATTAGCTCTGTGTCAAGATGCTGGGTGGGTGAGGAAGAGGCATATGAGCAGCTCTGCCTTGTTTTTAGCAAGCGTGGTGTTCAGGAAGGTAYGGAGTTGATGTATTTGTTCTTAAATTGTGGCATAACCTTCCCAGCTGGACAGCTTCCACATTAATTCAGAGCACGATGGAAAGGTGATGCCCRTTGACACCATCGTCTGCTGAATGCTGAACTTTAATTTAGATTGTCTTTATGAGACCAGTATTATGAGGTTGTTAGCTTAGATGATTTATGTGATTGAAACGACAGTGGCAAACACCTCAAGCTATTCTTGCAGATAGACTTCATCATCAGTGAGACTGAAAAAGTCATCCTCCAGAGGAAAGCAGATATTTATCACTCCCTCTCAGCRTCCATTCAAAAGGACCTGCTGCTATGTTATGAAGGTATGAGCAGTCACCTTTTTTTTTTTCATTTTGTACTGAAAGTTCTTTCGATTTTTATAAAATAATCCTAACAAGGGCTCAGAAGAAGAGTCCAGGCTTACAGTCTGCTTATTGAAAGTCTGGGAACAAAGATCAAAAAGGTGATATGTTAGTCATCAACTCAGAGAGATTTTTGAAGTCCCAAGTGGATCATGCTCAAATATGGAAAATTAGCTGCCTGATTTATTCTAATTTGCTTATTCTTGTAAATTAAAGATTTTTTCTAGCATTAATTCATTCTTGTTTAGATATCTTTGAAGGAAGGAGCGTGAAGGATGCTAAAGTAAAAAGCTCATGAATTTGTTACTGCCTTGTTTTTACATCAGTAGGTGGCATACTCAGAAAATGAAAAAGTGAAAAAAGCAAGATCCAGAAATCATTCATGTTTGCTTTAGAAAGACACCTGAATTATTCGATTAGTGGATTCTGAAAATGGACTGTCAGTCTTGACACCAGTAAATAGTCACACCTAGCCCTGAGAAGAAAGGATCCTGGGCATGGGTGACCTCCAGTACAGCAGTGTAAAATGTTGCCTTAATGGCTCATCCTCTGAAAACATTTACAAAGTCTGAGAGAAAAGGCGGTGGAGGGAAGTCAGCTCGGTTACTGCACGTCACTGGCACTAGTTGAGCCAGCTTGGCCTCTTTCTGCAGAAGACCGGGGCTYTCACCATTTTCCTTTCCCAAATCAAAGCACCAGCCCTTCTCCCCACATCCGTCTTGGATCTGGATATCATTGTGACTGTTCCCACTTTACCACAGAGGCTGCTAAGATAAGAGGACCACAAGCGTATCAAAGGATGCAAAATGTCATTAACCAAGGTCTAAAGAATAAGGTGGAAGGGGGAATGTTTGAAAAAGCAAAGGAGGAAATGAAATGCRAGTTCCAGAAACTGAAGGTAAGTCGTGCATCTTCCTCTTCTGGAGGGATTTCTTTACAGTAGTGGACAGTGCTCTGGGGACAGAGGACAGTATCCCGAAAAGGACTGCCTCATGCTMAGGCTTATGGCCAAAGATGCTGAAAAATGCTGCCTGGGAAACTATCCAAGGGATATTTTGATTGCACCTGTGCTAGTAACCTGAACAGAGCCAGGGAAAGGACTTGGGATGCATCTGAAGTGCGACTATCGCACGGGACACCGGGAGAACGACCCTGACGTCTTTGTGACTTGGGCCGAATCGTCCTGCCCCAAACCGTCCCCAGGCAGGCTCAGGGCTTTGCACGGGGTCCCGTCYCCAGGGACAGTCTGGACGGGCCCCCAGTTTGGGGAGGGAGTTTCACGCTGCGAGGGCACTGCCGCYGTCGACGCTGGCGTTGCTTTTTGCGGCAGGAGTCACCTGAGACCCGTCKCCGGTGGTGCCCAGAAGCGTTATTAATGTTATTAATCCATAACGGCTGCTCACCAGTATTGACCGCCCCTTAGTGCAAGGCACTAATTGCAGGTCTGAGCCCTGTCCTCAGGCGTCTGCATACAAACTCCTAGCTCGACCGGCAGTCATCATCCGTAATTGACAACTACAGCACTCCTTTTCCCAAATTAACGCTCGTACTTAGCGCTGGGTAAACACCTTAGAGTATCAAATGCTAAAAGCTGCCATCTCCACACCTGAAGGCACTGCAGTCCCTGCAGGCAGCAACAGTTTTCTGGGCTAAGCAGTTTCCCAGRTGGCAGCTCATACGTTGGAGCTGCAGAGTCAAATCCTACAATGGCCAGTTCTGTCCTTCACTGTTTTGGGTTAGGTGCTCTGCTCTGCCCTGAAAAGCAGTACGAAAATATTTCGCCTTTCCCATTTCCGAGCCATCGACCGGCTCTGCGAGATGCCCTCTCCTTCACGCACATCCTAACTAGCAACAGCAAAGAGCCCATGCAGATGTGGGCAGCATTTGCCGCTGTGCAACCACGCTGCTTTCGGCGGTCGTGGGGGTGCGTGGTGATGGGACRACCTGGGTGCGACCAAGTGGGGCCGCGGAGGAGCCCGTCTGGGGCTACGGGGCTGGGGGTGCCCCCGCGGGAACCAACCGGGGCTGCCGGGCTGAGGAGCCCGGAGCCCTGTCCCCTCCTGCTGATGCGCTCGGCAATGCGACGGCTGCAGGTGGAGATCACCAGGAAGCTGGAGAAGGACTTTTCTGACGTGCTCAGCCTCGCCTTCTGTCCGTGGGATGAGCTGGATGGGAAGCTGCCAGGTATGGTCCAAGCTCTCCCCTCTGGGACGCCTGGGCTGGGTGGGAGATGCCTTTGCCTGGGAGCGAGTGGGTTTTGGGGACAGAGGTTGTCGTGGCCCAAGGGCGGCAGGGACCATCCACGTCTATAAGCTCCAAGGATAACACAAGCTACCCGTTCTGTGGGGGTCTATGGGATGGCAACGTGTTTGGTGATAGGGCAAAAACCACCCGAACGTCTTCATTTACAATTTAACACAGCCAAGCTTGTTCCCAAACAGCTGGATGGAGGACTGTGCCATATTGCTRTGGCGTAGGCAAGGCAAGTGGGAAGTTTATCATGAACGTGGGGCACCTGTCAGGTTGTCTTTAAGGTCCTGTTCTTTTTTGCAGACTTGCAGCAGGAATTCTTCTTCATCAGCATGATACATGAGGAGCTGCAGGCAGCTAGAGATGCTTAGAGCGCTGTGGGGCTTGCCTCGAATTAATTGGTTTCGTTATTTGTATTGATGTCTTTCTTTTTTTACTCTGTGCGTTCCTAATGAATCRTTCTGTGTGAATTGCTTCCTCTTAGAAACGCTTTTGTAAAARTGAGGTGTTTTGTATACATCCTCTCGTCCCTAGTCACCTCCCGCACAGACCCACACGTGCAAAAGGGGCTCAGGTGTCCCCAGACACCATGGTATCTCTGGGAGCTGGCTTGGACCTCCTGGTCCAAGACTTTCTCACCCAGGAAAATAGTTAGAAAGGGAGTTTAATGAGAAGAMAGGAGTGACTGTGCTGATCAGGCTCAGGGCATCCTCAGACAAGTGTCCTGACCAGGAACTGCTTATACCCAACCAGCCCCTTTTTTCCCCCTATCCTGCTATTTTCCCACGCTTGTTCCTCCCCCAAACCACMTTGGTCTCCCCCTTTCCCCACCTTTGGTTCCTCCCCTGAGCATCCCAYAGTGAGTCTTGTGCAATTCCAAAACRCTCTTCCCTTGCATCCCGCAGTGCGTCCCAGATGCCCCCGGSAGGAGGTGGGTCGGGGGCTTCGTGTCTCTGATGGGTGATCGGGGCTCCTCTGCTTGCYGCCGTGCCTCTGCGCCCCTTCGTGCGTGTGGGGATGAGCCTTTTATCACATAACCCAACGTGCTCCCATACCAAATATGTTCTGATTTTCCCTGCCAGGCTTATATCTCTTTCGATACTTTGGATTTTACTGACAGAATTAAAAAAWAATAATAATTCAGAACAAACTTGCTTCTGTTTCGCTTGTTCCTGTGAAAGCCGTACTTGGGTATAACTGGCCCCAAAGAGCTGCTCGGGAGGCGCTTTGCCTCTGCGAAATAAWGTGATGAAAAGTGACAGTTGTGGAAAGTGATGGCCGTAAAAAATGGGCCCTAAAGGTACTCTCTTACCCCAGGGCTTGGGAGATGGCCCGTGAAAAGAAGCTGAGGGAGCTGAGCTCAGCCCGGAGGAGTCTTTTCCCACCACCTAAAGGGGTTACAGAGAAGACAGAGCCATACTCTCCTCGGAGGCATGGAGAGGAAGGACTGGGGCAATAGGGACAAGCTCCAACTTGCAATGCTAGCTAGAAATAAGAAAAAAATCTTTCCCTTGAGAATGGTGGACAGGGCCCAGATAGGCTGTGGCATCTCCATCCTACTTGGACAACCTCATCAGACTTTGACGTTAGTCTTGCTTGTAGCCGGAGGCTGGACCACAGACCTCCAAAGGTCCTTTCCAACCAAAGGTGTTCTAGGATTCGATATGTATTTGGCCCCTTCCTTTTTTCACATATTTTCCAGAAGCTGGGAGGCAAAGCAGCTGGGGTGAGTCTTCATGGCAGAGTTCTCCTAAGTTTCTGGACAATTTCCGTGSCTGCAGAGTCTCTTGCACATCTTAACCTGGACATGGAGGTAGTTTAAATCTGCTTGGCTTTCCTAGAAGTCAGATAAATTTCGACTTGCAGAGGCACCAGTAGCGTCAAGCTGCACAGAGAAGAGAGATAAGGACACAGTCATAGAGCAGAGGCTGAGTCATAGAGCAGAGGTTGAGTCATAGAGCAGAGGTTGGAGTGTACTTCCATAAAAAATACGTACTTTGCGCCCATAGAAAACCCCACAGATCGCAATTGCTCTCTGCAGCCCTTCTTGCACAACTGAGCAACCCCTCAGCCCCCCAGATTTCTTGCCTTTTTGGTAAGGGCTGACCCAGAATAAGACTGGGTATGAGGGAAGCCAGTGTGGTCTCCCTCAGAAAGCTAAATTTTGGTCCTGCGGCTCCCATAAACCAGAGTCAGAGCTTCTTCCTATTCTTGCTCCAGCTGGAAGTTAAATGCTGGTGTCCATTCTTCTGCCAGCCGACACGTCTCCATTTCCCTTGCTTTATGTTGCTGAGGTTGAAGCRCAGCAGAAATGACTGTCCGTAGAGGAGCATTTTGTTATAAAGATACCTGCCACGTGCAACAGCTTGCTGTGCAACCTGGGTGACTGGCTGAGCCGAGCAGGGWGGAAAAACCACCTGTTTGGGTCCTGAAAACAGAAAAGCCCTGCCTCTGAAGGCTTTTCTGCGACGTTAGCTGTAAGCTATGTAATAATCTGGTAGGTCTCCCGCTTGCTGTTGACGTGGCCATGATCAGCGTCTAGCTAAGCGTGCGCTTTGCCCTCTGGTGAAGAAGGACTTTTGCAAGAGTAGATGAGTCTGTTACAGGTTTTACGCCAGGAACCTCCGTCTTCTAAAAGAAAAGCGCRTGTCCGCACTAAGCAGGGGCTGCAAACCCTTCCTCATGAGGGGATGGGGCACAGTCGTCACAAGTAAACACGCGGAAAAGCCTTGCAATGCCCCGTTGTGGGAAGCCCCTTGCAGCATGGAAGCAGAGGAGGCTTTTCTCCTCGCTTGGTTCCCCTGCTAGTAAGGAGAAGGGGATTGCTTCTTTCCTCTGCTGGTAGGCACCGGGGTGCGAAAAGGTGGGACTGTCGGATTTGCTTCCGCKCATTTGTCCATTTACAACTTATATTTGCAAGGCAGAGCCTATTTCAGGCTGAAGGGAGTCACGCTCCAAACTTTGCTGCCAGCGCTGTGTAGACCTCTGCTGATGACAGAGGAGCCTCAGACCGCTTGCGCGCTTGTGGGCATCAAAAAGTCGTTGCCTGCAAGTCTGGAGCTGGATCCACCCTGACGTCTACTCGCCAGAAAGCACGTCACCAACTGGAAACCTGCACCAGGTTGAAACTGCAGAAAACGAAAGGACACATGTGACAGGGGACGCACTCTGCACCCTGCTCTGCTTGGAAGCAGTCCCAGCCGTGGGACTGAAAAGCGTGTGCAAGCAGCCGGGGGGGTGGCAGGCAACGACTTTCGGGTTGGAGGCTGCTAGATTTTGATGGGTGACTGAGCACGGGAGCAGGTTGCCCAGAGAGGTTGTGGAGTCTCCATCCTTGGAGATATTCCAAAGCCGTCTGGACGCRATCCTGYGCAATGTGCTCTAGGTGACCCTGCTGGAGCAGGGGGGTTGGACTARATGATCTCCAGAGGTCCCTGCCAACCTTGACCATTCTGTGACAGGTCCCAGGGAAATCCGTGCATGCCCCTTCCGTGAGCTAGAACAACRAACTAAGCATTCGTTTTGCTACTTAAACAAAACCCCTCTGTAAAGCAGGCCAGGGCAGGGACGTCGCTGAGCAGGGAACTTCAGCTCCAGCTGCCAAGAAGGAGAAAGCTCTCAGCTTTCCCAGCAAAACGAGGGAAGGATTTTTGAGAGTGGCTCACGCTGATGAGAAGATGACTCAGAGAGCGGCAACGGGAGCAACCTCTCGCAGGTGAAACACCGCTTTGCAGAGCTCGAAGCGTTTGGAGCAAAAGGATGGGATGTATTTTGCATGCGAGTCCGGGATGGTGGCAGGAAGAGGACACAGGCACCAGGGCTGGGAGCTACTTTTGCATCTCAGAGCTCTCTGCCCCRGGCCCGGAGAGCGGCAGATGGCAAGCGCGAATGGTGGTTTGCACACGGATACCGGATATTCCTCAGGTCTGACTCTACCTACCATTTTCTTTCAGAGAAAGCAAACAGCAGAGCTTTTTTGCTCTACCCTGAGCTACGTTGCAGGGTGCGACAGCTGGGAGGGCTTCCTCTTACAAGTTTCGACTCAACGCGCTAAGAAACTCACTCTTAAAGAAAGTCACAGAACTGTCACCAGTTCTCCTAACAGAGTTACTCATCATTAAATCAAAGCCAAAACCGAAGGAGGAGGAAGTACAGAAGCTGGCCCGGTCCCAAAGAGGAGGGGCACGATATAGGGAGAGGTCCTTTCGCAGCCAGTTTCATTTCTTCTGTATTCCGAGACAGAAGACGACTTACAGGAAGCCAAGGTTACCAAATTTAACTACATTTATGTTTCTTTGGGAAGAAGTAGTAACTTTTAAACAGTTCCGGGGTAGGACTGAGACGAAGATTTTAAGTCGCTGATAGCTTCTCTTCCGTTTCTTTCTAGATTTTGGAAGTTGCTACGGAGCACAGGTGAGAAAAGCTGCTTGTTCCCTTTACCGGGGTTTCCGCAGGAGCTTTCGGTGTGTTTGAAGCTGTTTTTTTTTTTCCTTGGATCCTTGCTGGTTTATGCGTGCAGATGTTTTGCTACCTCGATTTGAGTTCCAGCTGAAGTTTGTCTAAGTTAGGTCAAGCGGCTGATGGAAGGAGGTCCGTAAGTCGCGATAACCGAGAAGGCAGAGGCTTCCGCTTCGGGTTCTCAGCACCTACAGAAATTGGGTCKTCTTCGTCTTTCCGCTGTTCAGACCTCGGCTGGGAGCACAGCTCAGGGGGCTCCCGCTGTCCCCAGCTGCAGAGGCTGGTCCCTGATCCCTGATCTGTTTATCCCTGGGAGGAAAAACAGCGCCCAGCTGCCGGGGTCTCTCCGAGGGGGGGGGGGGATGCATGCCGTGCCAAGACCGCTTTCTGGGGAGGGTTTCAGCGTTCCTGTTCCTCTTCCGCTGTCTCCGAGGCAGTGCAGCCCTGTGGCTCCGACAGCGACTGAGAGCCGGGAAAGAGTGGGTGGCAAGAAAGAGTGGAAAACACCGTTTATGACGAACAGCCTCATTAGGAAAGCGGTTGCGTGCACCACAGGCTAAGCTTTAAGCCTCTGAAGCGCCTTTGAGGGCGTACCTGCAGGTAGTTAACGTGCTCTAGTGTTGCGGCTGAGCGTCTGTGTCCAGTTTCTTATCTGAAACCCGGGGCGGCCGCCGTAAAAATGAATTAACCGGTGCCAAGGCTGGTTACAGCTGGTCACACCAGGACACCGTGCCTGGGGTTGGGCACAGAGGGTCCCTGCCCGTGTGCCTGGCCCAGACCCAACCCCAATGCTGGGGGGAACCCTTTGGGAAAGGAGATAGCTCAGCAGTTTGACCAGGAGGGCTCTAGCTGAAGAGTAGCCACGGGCACACTTAATTTAGCCACGTGGCTGTGCTCTTAGAGCCCTTTCTATGGTGCAAGGATGACTCTTGTGCAGGATGGGACTAAGCAAGGAGCAAGCCTCCAGGAGCTGTTTTCACACGCCTGCATGTTTCTAGGTGGGGCTTTGCAGCACCTGGGGCTGATCCTGCCTTTCCACCTTGCCTGAAGGCAAGGCTGTCACATTGCTGGGAAGTGAGCTACCAGCRTTCCCAGGGTGAGCTCTGCCAGCATCCGGAGGATGGGCTCTGCCAGTATCCCCAGGTTGGGCACTTGCCAGCATCCCAGGGGTGGGCTCTGCTTCCCTGGCAGCTCAGGAAGCTTGCCTGCGTGTCTCCTGACACTCAACCAAGCTTTCTGGACTGGTCCTCATCTAAAAGCAAATCTTTTCAGGTTTTTCATCCCCAAATCTTGAATGTGTTTCAGTTTACCATCCCCCAGACTTTCATAGGATATAAAATCATTTCTTTTCCACCTCTGTATATAAGGTGTTTTCTATTTAAAGACTGTTGATCCAGCACCCCTGGGGAGCTGCACTAGCGGCTGCCTCGGAGATGATGCTGTTGCATGCCACAACCAGCTTCCAACCTGCCATCGAAGGGCTGGACAGCATACATTTGTCACACTCCAGTGTCTGAGCCAAGATACAAATGAAATTGGCTGAAAAATGTCATAATTATCTGTTTTTTTCTCTCAGGTGGTTTTGGGATACTGCTGTCTTTGTCAGAGTTCCTATTGCTCGCGCTGAGCGTAGCCTGGTTGTGAAAAGCCAGGGACGACCCAGGGCTGCAAGGACTCGTCTCAGGCTTGGGACAGGTCTGTGGACATGGCAGAAGCCCCAGGTGAGAAGGTTTCCCTTACAGTCACCCCCTGTTTCTGCAAGCRTAAGAGGAGAGACTCCCCAAGTCACCCTCTAATTTACACCAGCTGGTACAAAATTATTCTGTTTTCGCTTGCTTGCAAATTTCTGAAAGAGAAAACTACCCATGTTTAGCCCGACGTCAGGACCTATGAAGTCACAGTGTCTCCTTAAAGTGTATTTCTTAAAAGAGGAATTAACCTTTTAGAGTTTCTCCATTTTGCATAGCAACGAAACGAGGGCCAGCTGGGGATGGGATGCTTGAATGAAGGTTCCTCCCCTAGTTATACAGCTCATTTTGGAGCACTACCTTTGTGGCACAGTCTCTTTCAAATGTTGAAGCTTGATAATAGCAAAAAAAACAAAGAAAAATAAAGGAGCCAATGGAAATTTCTCTAAAGTGAAGTGTAAGAGATGTGCAGAAAAGTCATCCAGCAGGAAGGAGATGGGAAAGGCCTCAAGAATCCTAATGCTGTTTGTGCACAAATATTACAAATAATTTTCACTTCCCTCCTGATTTTTAAGAATTTAGGACAAATTTTATAGCTTTTCTTGGCAATACAAAGTCTAAACCAATCTGTCCATTTTCCTTCTGTAATGGAAGTTAAGCTTGTTATTCATTAAATCAACCCAGGAGGTAGGAGTTTAAAGAAAAGCTCCCACGACAGAAGGTACCTGATGATCAATGACACCTTCAGTACCAACATCCCTCTCTGAGCTTGCCAGGGATTTTCATGGGAAATCTAGGTGTCCCGGTCAGTGTGTCCTCTGGCACTATTACTCTAATCTGAAGTCGCTATCCAACATCGATCAGATGAATCACATCCTAAATATGCCTGTTTCTCCCCATTCTCTGCAGTGGAATCTTTGGGTCACTAGCTCAAGTGGAGACTTCTGTATTACATATGTTATCTGTTGGGCAAGGTGTGTCCCATCCCCAGTCCCTGCAGGCTTGTGGTCTATTTGTAGGCAGTGATAGCACGTCCACCATGCCCAGTCCTGCTCTAGTCTTTCTGCTTTTTCCTTAAACGTCCTACACTGACCACAGCCAGGAGCAATTTGCCTGGCTAAACAGACCTTTGGGCTGATCCAAGGTTTGCTGTAGTCTCACCACTCGGCCAAAGGCAGTCCTCTGGGATTTTGGAGGCATGGAATCAGTTCCCAGGACTGTATGAAAGCCACTTATGGAAAGTCAGACAGGAGAAGACTTCCAAAGTGGAGGGTTTCTCCATCAGTGCATCGACGCTGTCGGTATGTATAGCTGAGCCAGTCGCCTCCAGCTCCTGGGACGCTCCAGGCAGGTCTAATCAGGCTGGTCACCAGAGTTAGGAAGCCTCATGCCCTGAAGAACATCCCCACATTTGATCAGGTGAGTCACCACCTCGATTTTATCCCCGGGGATTATAAGGCCTCAAATGATCAAATCCACAGGTGAGTGATAAGACTTTTGCCCCTATAAACCATTCCAACATCAAATCAGGCTTCAGAAACTAACTTATTTTGACGTCAGTGATAAGAAGCTGTAGGTTATTCAATATTAAGCCTTGTAACTCTCTTCACTCCTCGTGAAAGTGTGATAATGAGGATGTTCTTTCAACATGAAAAGGTGCAGAAGGGGGAAACGCAGAGGACATAGCTCGGAAGCGACCAAGAACGCATCAGGCTTTCCAGGACGATGAACAAAGGCTTCTTAAACACTGTGAGTATGAGAAGCCAAGAGCACATGTTGGCACAGGGGCCAGCAGAGACGGGCAGGCAGAGACATCCCTAAAACACAGCAGGTTTTAGAGAGATCATAGCCCTGCCTGCCGTGGAGGGGAGACACGGGGCTTGAGCAGATCGCAGGCTGCAGCAGCTCATATGGATGTGGCTGCAGCGGCTGTGATGGTTTCTATGGAGAATCCTGTCCCCGGATCCCAGTCGAGCGATGCCTCCAAGCAGCAAGGAGCATCGCATACAGGGCCTCCATGCCAGCAGCAATTCATTCGCTTTGCTCCCTGGGTGAAGGGTCCCTTGGCCCTTGGTGCCCTCCCCAGCAAATTGCATCTGGTAGCAATACCGRTGGGAACTTTACAAGTGGGAATATGGGAACTTTACAAGTAAAAGCGGCTCGCAGCTGTAAAAGCCTCTTCCTGAGGCCTGCTCACTGYGTGCTGGTGCAGCTTCTGTTTTCTTTGGAGATCTCCCACTCTTGCGGAGTTTCTGAGCACCCCGCTGCATTCCAATCCTGTAACCACATCTCTCTCCTAGATGAAAAGATCGAGTCCAAGGCCAAAAAAAATCTGAACACGTTGTATGGGAAGATATCCTTCTTGTTTCAGCTGGATGAGGTGCCTGACCAGCTGAGATATCTCAGGTGAGTCTGCAGCCAAAGTGATTTAGTCAGAACTACCTTCACTGACACAGGACTCGGACTATGCGTTGCRCCTAGCTCCAAGGCACTGCTGTGCTTGAAGGATTTGGAGGAGACTTGTTTCTAGAGAGGAATATAAAACAAGGAATTACCAGCTTGGATCATTGCAGAGGTGTGTGCATAAAGCAGATTTCACTCTCTGACAGCAGCCAGAGAACAACTTCTTTCCACAGGGAAAATTAACTGACCATCTTGTCATCCCTTGGAAATATCAAGGAAGGCATTAGAGCCAGAGGCAGAATAGCACTCATCCTGAGAGGTGACTGCAGCATTGGCGTCCTCCTGATGGTGCAAATGCAATAGGACCTCCTGGCATGCAAATGCAATAGGACCTCCTGGCACTGAAGCCAGGAGTGAGCCAAGAGCTGCATGCAGCATGGTGAGCACGGTACTATGTCCTTACGGAGCTCACCGGGGCTCTTCCCACACTGGAATGGGCTGGAGCCAGGTTTGGAGCAGGGGAACTGAGGGAAAGGTAAGGATAGCAGAGAGCAGAGGCTATGCTGCAGAAAAGCTCCCCTGTGAGGCTGTTATTAATGGAGTAATTGCATTTACAAAGGAAAAAAAACTCCCCTAATATTTGCATCTGCTACAGCGGTCTACATTTCTCCTTGCTTCCTTCCTCCTCAGAGACCGCTTTGTCTCACTCAAGGAAAAGTCTGCCTTCGGCCTCACCCGCATCGGTCTCTTCGGCAGCACCGGCGCAGGGAAGAGCACGCTGCTGAATGCCCTTCTGGACAAGAGGTTCTTTCTGCCAGTCTCTGGGACACGGACTTGCACTTCCTGCCAGGTTCAGATCAGCACCTCCAGGAATAAATACTACGAAGCGAACATTTTTCTTCTCTCGGAGGAGGTGAGGCGGGTTTCTCCACGGAGGTGCCAGTAGGTTTCCAACAGGGCCCTCCAGAAGGAAGCTCTTCTTTGCAGCTGGCTTTTCAGCCACAGCGGTGGGGTACGGTGGGCAGTCCTAAGCCTTGCTGTGTTTGAGACGGCTGACGGGAAGTCAGGAGAAAGCCGAAGCTTTTTCCTTTCTGCTCCAGGCGGCTGGAGCTGTCTGGAATAGGTATCTCCAGACAGGACAGCAGGCAGAGGGTGCATTGCAGCCATGAGTGCTTGCTTCTTCCCGTTGCTCCTCGTAACTGAACCCTGGTGCCCAGCTGCTCTTACCCTAGCAAGCCTGAGCTGTCCCGTTAAATAACGCCCTCTTCGCTCCACTTTGGCAGGAATGGAGGGATGAGCTGAGGTATCTCTTCGTGCTTTTGGAATCTGAGAACAACGATGGCGAGAAGGACGATGACATGGAGCATGCCATTCGGAAGCTGCGGGCTGTTTATGGGGAAGGAGCAGAGAGAAAAAGTTACCAAGAGCTGCTGAGAGCCAAACCTGCGATCACCATTCCCTCCTCGAGACGTATCACTCTTAAGAAAGCAGAGGTGAGTGTGCCTTTCCAGGCTAGGAAGGCCAACAGTTTCTGCTTTCGGGTCCAAACGCGTCAGATGTTGAAACAATTGCGTAATTGAGTGTTTTCCGTCCTGTGACTCTGTTTTGAAGACTCATCTCCCCACCAGAGCTGGAAGGTTTAGAGTCGCCTTTCTAAGTACGGCAACACCCTAGAGAAAAGGAAAATGAAATGGATTGTTCTTTTTAGCCTATTTGGTGGTTTTATCTCTATAGGGGGCAAAGATTAACCTGTTTATTGTGTCCCAGGCAGAGGAGCTCTCTAAAGAGCTGGACCCGTACATCCGGAACCAGGACAATGGTGAGGAGGACAGCGAGATGGACGTTGAGATGGACAGCAGCGACAGCGAGATGGAAAGAAGGAGAGAAAATATGCGGCTTTGGCCACTGATCAAGCATGTGGAAGTGACTCTCCCAGTGTCAGACCTGATTCCCGAAGGTGTTGTCTTTGTGGATATTCCAGGGACAGGAGATTCCAACAAAGAAAGGGATGAAATGTGGAAAGAGGTGATTGGCAAGTTATGCTGTGCGGGGAAAACACATCTGGGTGGGAAACTCTTCCCTGTTTCCATGACTCCATTTTAGAGGGAGACTCCAAAGAGACCACATGCTTGTGGCAAGGGAGAGAAGGCACCAGCCGAGCAGTCGGAAGCTGGATGCTTGCTCTACAGGGATGGCGTACCCCGGCACGCTTGCCCGCTCAACATCTTTTACTACTTCTTCTGCAGAAGTAGCCAAAGCCTCTAGTGCCATTCCCCACGTGCCTTTGACCAGGACGTGGAGGCCTGTCCGTGCTCAGTGCCGGCTGCATGCCTCGCTGGTCCTCCCAGTGCTTGGCCATTGCAACGTGCACGATGTCCAAGCTCGATGGCCYCCAAGCGCAGTCCCACGTGGAGGGAGGGATTCACCACCCCTGGGAGTCATGTCCCAAGCCCAGCGCCTGCACCGGTGCAGCGCTTTCCGCCTCTGCCTGGCATTGCCCCTCGAGGTGGTGTCCTCGCTGATCACCTTCTCCCGCGTCTTTCTCCAATTTGTTTCTCTTTCTTTCACTCAAGAGTATCCTGGAGTGTTCGTCCATCTGGGTTATCGCTGATGTTGAACGTGTTTTCGGGGCCAAAGAACATGAAATTATGCTACGAGAGGCAATTAAAGCTTGCCAGGCTGGGAAGTGCAGTGATATCACCTTTGTGGTGACCAAGACGGATAAGATGAATACTGAAGAATACCTGAGGTAAAGAGCAGCTCCATCGTGGGTCCAGGACTGTAGAGAATTGCAGTGCCTTGGCCTGCCTCTTCCTCCAACATACCACCTCCCTGGCTACTTTCCAAGCCATGTTTAACTGTTGTAGCTCCTGAAGCTCTCAGTGACCACAGCAGCAGGGGCATTAAGCCTGAGATCTTAGGGTTCAAACTGAGCTGCTGCTGCCGCTTAAGGTAGAAGATCCCTCTCTGTTAGTTAAAGCTGTAATAGCCTCTGTGCATGGTCCAGGTCCCACAAGAATAGGCTGAAGAGTGGATGCTATTTGTYTATGACGGGATCAGATCTTGTTAGTAGCCTCTTACCCACTCTGCATATGGAAAATGGCATTCTCACACAATAATTATTTCCCAGTGACATTTTACTGCTGCTCGAAGATCATTATGCATTTACAAGCATAACTCCATTGACACCCAGACCATTTCTGGGGTTTACAGCACAAGCCCATCACTATGCCAGTAAAATCCATTTAATTGCCTTTCCCCAGAGTGATTTTGATCCAGCCCCAGTCTGCTCAAACCCTTTTCAGGCAAATGCACAATGCTACCTCATCCCCTTCATTTTTATTTTTGTCTTTCTGAACAACACAAATCATCCATCTCTTTTCGCCATCTGTGTCAATAATATCTCTGTGCCCAGAAGATTCAAGGGAATTGCCCTTTTCTTCTGTCTGTGATGGACTCTTGTGGATCCCATCACATGAGCCATCCTTAGTTCAAGGTAGCTTGAAAGTAATGAGTTATTGTGCAACAGCCAAAATTAAAGATTTTAAGCATTTAAGTACTGAAGCGGACTCTGGGTCCGATGAGAGCTAGCAGACCCTGTGACTGTGATGTGGGTTGGACTGGCTATGCTGTCAGTTTTTCCGTGGACTCTGCTCCCTATTTTTGCTAAAGGGCATGATATAAGGTTACCATGTTTGCTCAAATGAGTCTTTTTTTTTCTTTTTCTTTTCCCTAGGGACAAAGGAAGGGCAGAAGTGAGTATTTGCCAGCTTCTTCGTGTGATCAAAATCTGCATTCCTTTTATAACAGAATATTTCTGAAGATCAGAAATGAGAAGTGCCAGATTGGTCTTTTGAAGATGACCGTTATCTCCCACGGCTTCAAACAGAGCGGGGAGTAACTGAGGGCCTCTGTTCATCAGAGGCAGAAATGCAGGGATGCTGGGCACCTGGTTAGGCATTTCTCCACGCATGGCTTTGGGAACAGAAGACCCTCGGTCCTGCATTTCTGTGGGGAAAAAGGAGGTAGTCTGAATCTTGGTTAGACTCCCAAGGGCCCTGGCAGTCAGGCACTCAGGCTAATTAGCTGGAACTGGGAAGATACATCAAGAAATCTGTGTGCAGCAGAGTCGTGGTGAAAAACAAAATCAGTTCATGGACAAAGCCGGCCTTGAACTCTTATTTGCTGTATTAAAAGCTACCAAATTAATCCTTCACATGTGGGAATGTGAATTAAAGCCAAGTCATCCTATTTCAGCGACAGGTTTTCAACAGTGGGGGTAGCCAGCTGCTCAGATAACTTACATGGCGATGGCAGAAGATTGACCATTGCCTGAAATCGTGATATTCAGATTGGCTGTTTTTCTAAGAGAGATGCTGAAGGCCTGGGAATGCCGCTGTAGCCCACGTGGGAGCTCCAAGGGTCTAGGACAGAGCCTTGTTGGTGACTTTGTCTTGGTTTAGGGGTATTTTGATAGTTTTGGGAAATGTCTCCTTGTAACATTCATTATCTTTCGGAATCTAGGGATCTATGAGCACACATGATGCCATTTTGGAGTGCAACGAAAGTCTGAAAAGAAGAAAGGGCAGAGCAATAAAGGATAGGATGCAGGTAGAGTCATTATACAGAGTTTGCTAGTTGTGAAAGATTATCCCTTTTTTTATTTTGATAACCAATGTGTCGGTTACGTGCTAATCTTTATGCACATGCCTTTTCCTGTGAAATGCAATAACTTCTTTTTCTTTCCATTTGTCTTACAAAGACATAAATAGCAACTTCACCCTTGTGAAGTGAATCGGGAGATCCAAAGCTGAGTAGGTTCATGAGGGGAGGTGGGTTGGCCGAGCATGCACCGCTGGTAACATCTGCTCTCTTCAGCACTTGATGAACTGCCACAGTGTTGTGCTGTGGCGATAGAATCTTTGCATTGCTGCAGAGACTCCCGTGCATAAATACTGCATGTGCATGTGTTTTAGAAACATCTGCCCAGTGACTCAGAGATACTGCAGAAGTCCGACCTGGTTTACACAGTCAGTGCCAAAGAATACTGGAGAACTGAAACTCTCAGCATAGGAGAAACAGGTAATGCRCAGGCTGCCTTTGAGCCTCTTTGTTGTGGCTGTCAGTGCTAGCAATGCCCTGTCTCCTGGGGGCTTTGGGATGTGGAGGGGGCACTGGTGATGGGAAAGTGCAGTAATTTGGTGCAGAAAAGCACGTCACTGTGAGGATGTTCTCCCTGCATGCTGGGAGAATATTTACCGTTATCACTGTCAGATCTGGTGGCATTAGCCGAATTCAGGGCTCTCTCATGTGCTGCACGAGTCTCACCCCGAAGGGCTCATGACATATGACATGAATCAGTGTTCCTTAAATTCCTGAAGATCATGACCCTCGTTCGGTTCATTTGTCTCTCTTCCCTGTCTCCTTTTGCCCCTTCTCAGTACTCAACARCTCATTTCTCGTAGGCTTGCAGCATGGTCCTGGGGAGGGTGAAGCATTCCTGGGCTCTTTGTTTGCAATCATTTAGCATCAGTGGGCAACTGAGTTTAAGGCAGTCATTTATGGCCTTCCTATGGGTGAAGGAGAGAAAGAAGCATTTGCATCCCTCTATCAGCAGTAGGTTAAAAGGTGTATCATCTTATAAATGCATTACCCGTCTCTCCCTCAAATAAGGAAAGGAGGTATTTACTGTGCCCCTTGCCCTTTTCTGGCTTTCCAGGAGTTGCTCCAGGTCACCGTTCTGACATCACCATCCACTGTTGGGGCGTTTTCTCTCTTTCTGTGGATCCTGCATATGGCCAGGCATGGAAGGGCTGTCCATCCCCTTGTCCGTCGCCCTGCCTGAAGGCAGGGTCAAGTCTAATCCCTGAAAGACATGGTCCAACTCGTTCRTAAAGGCTGGCAGTGGGGAGGGCTTGGCCTCTCCCTCCCTCCGGAAAGCTAGGCCAGTCATTGCTAGAAAGCTCTCTAACCTGAATGTTCTTTGGTTGGGTTTTCATGATATACTTATTAAGGGTACAGCCTCTTTTTTCCCTAAAGAAGTCTAGAATTCTGATATGGTCAAAAACCTGGAAGTTTTGGGTCACAGCTAAGGCCTATGTCCACTCCTGTGTTCACCTACGGGAAAAAGAGAGTGTATCCAGCAGCAGGAAAATCCCTCCTACTCAGTGTTTAAAGTGTCCTCTTATAATTCTGTTTCAGAAATCTCCGTACTCAGAGACCATGTCAGGAAGCTCCACCTGAATATGACGAAGAATCTGATACGAGATTATATGAAAGACATTCTTGTCTTTTTTAACTTCATGGATGTTTACATCTGCACGCCGCTTGAAGGAGTACGTGTGTCTGTGTTGCCTCTAACAGAGCAATGTTAGCAGTGGATATTGCCTCTGCAGCTACTGATCTGCGAGCTGCCTTCTTCTCCTTCCTTCTCTAGTCATTTGAGCTAGGGAACCAACGCCCTCCTCCTCCTCAGGAAACGAATGCAAGCCTACTCCCCATATATTAGAGTAAGCTGAATAGAGGATTATTGCATGAATGGGGATTGTTCCTTAGCCGCAGCAGAGTGGGGCATCCCTAGAGCAGGGCTATACAGCAGGGCGATGGAAATCCTTTTGCCCATTTCATACAGCTGTGAAGATGCACCAAGACCCAAGACATTTTCTGATTAGCGACTTGGCCCCTTAAGAAGGGATGAAGCAGAACAGGCAAGAAGATGCAGAGATTCAACAATTTTTTACAGCCCTGAAACCCCATCACTTGCTCTTGTTACCACCTCTCCTCTCCCTCAGTTGCATGACCCTCTCACGTGCTGCTGGGATTCAGGACAGGCTCCTTCTCTCCTTCTTTCACTTGGTGCCATTCCTCTGGTTTCCCCCTCCTCAGTGTTGATTTAGCTCTGAGCTGCCCAGCAGTTTCCAGGGAGAAAAATGCTGGGACGTGTTTCCGTTACACCCAGCAGCCCAGTGATAAGGTTTGTGCTGTCCTGCTCTTGCAGGATCAGCCCTCCCAGAAGGACGAGCTGGATGAGTACGTGAGGACAAAGATCCAGGAACTGGGAACTGCAGCTGGGCATGTTTTCGACCAGATGGACTTGCCTCTCCTCAACGGGGTGAGGTCTGCCAGAAAATTGCACAAGAAGAATATGGAGAATCTCTTCAACGTGAGTAGCAAAAGTTTGACAGACTTACTGAGACTGGTTAAGTTTATTTCATTTTCTGTCCTGCAACTGCCTCCACCATCAGTTCATTTTACATTGCTCCTTAATCACTGACAAATACTTTAAGGTCTATGGGTAAGAGAGAGGCAATCAGGGGGTGTTTTTGCTGCCCATTTAGCATTACTTTAGCATAGCTATAATTCAGAGTTCAGCGTCCTGTAAAGTCCAGGGGAAGACCAGAGTCTGATGTCCTTCTGCTAAGAAGCAAGTTCTTCCAGGGACTTGTTCTTCAGCAGGACTCCTGGGAGGAGAGTAGGTGTTTTACAATCCAGGGCCAAAGTCAGAGAGGGACATCTGATGGCCCTACAGCCATATACTCTGCCTGAAAAGACGGTGCTYAGGTGGAGTCAGGTATGAAAATGGAGTAAACCATGCTGTTTTCCATTGTGAACTCAGCTGTGCCTGGATTTTGCCTTGGATCACTGCTGCCTGGGCTGGAAAAGTGGCTCTCTTGCTATGGCATTGGCTGGGGACATGTGTGGGAGCTTGGCCACACTCAGTGTGGGAGACCCATCATTGGAGCTAGCCTAGTTGCCTGGGTTTCTGCTACAGCTGGTGAAGAGAGAGGCACTTGGAGAGGTAATTTGAGTCCTGCCTGTTAGGATAGGATACGTTATCCTTCAGAGACTGTTTTTCCTCTCTATATGGGGAGACTGAGTGCCAGTGTGTTTCTAGACAGCTGAAGTGAACTGAGATTAATTCCACTTGCAGGCTTAGACCCAAATCGAGTTTCTGACTCTGTAGAGCTATCCATCCTGAGTGGAGATAGGCATGCTGCGGGAGGCATGGAAGACTGAAAAAAGACATCATTTAAGTCTCACTCCTCTCTCACTGTGATGTTTGCTACCAAATAGTTTAGGCAGCGCTGTGCTTACGTGTGAGGGGCTCAGCAGGCTCCATCCCCGGCGGGGTCTCTCCACTGGTCATGGTGCTGCTCGCTCCCCTCATGCCATCTTTTTTCCTCCTTGTGCAGCAAGGCAAGAATTCCCGTGGTTTTCACAAGACCCTGAAAGCCTTGTGTGTGAGGAAAGGAGTGTTCGTATCCCGCATCTTCAACCGCCTAGACATCAACAGCCTCCTGGCACAACCCATCTATGACCATATTGATGCACCTTTTGGGAGCATATTCAGGTGAGAAGAACGGTGCCCTGCTTGGAGGGCAGAGATCGAGCCTGCATCTCGCTCTTGCAGCAGAGGGAGGCTGCGGGAGGACGAGGCAGAGGGTTTCCAGGTGTCCTTTCCATGTTTTGAGACAAGCCCAGTCTCTTCTCAAATCCCCTCACCGACCTTGTCTTGGGAACTCATCTACAGACAGACCAGTCCTGGAAGCACTCACATCTTTCTCTCTTCTTCCTCCCCAAGGAGTGTAAAGTAGCATTACTTTGGTCGGGCAAAGAGCAAGGTAAAATCATCTCACCCATAATTCATGTACTTAGGCAAAACTTTTGATTGACTGAAGGGTCTCAGCAACTTGCTCATCTTTCACCTAATTGCTACTGATCTTCCCATGATCAACAGCCCCCAACATCTCTTCACCTGGAAAATCAGGACTGCTATATTGCATTAACTGTGCAATATGTGTATTACAGTGGCACTTGCAACCCCTTCCCTTCTGTTCTCTGCTTTATCTGGGTTTAGATAGAAATAAGAAAGAAAATTAATATCTCCCTATCTCCCATTCCCTGAAGAAGAGGGATGACAGCTAGTCCAGGTACTGAAGAGATCTCTGCTGTGTAGTTGAAAATTTAGAGTGAATTCATCTCATGTCTTCCTATAAAAGAAAATTACCTTGACTGGCAATGWGCAGAGAAAAAAAATGGCCACAATTAAGTTCTCTGCCTGGACTAGCCTGGGGATGGGGTCCTAAAGTTTCCCTAGAGGACTCTTTAGCAGCACCACTCCATCTCCCAGCTCCCTTGCACTGGAGCCCCCTTCTCTTGCCTATCGCACCAATTTTCCTGTGGGTGGGAGAGAGATGAGCACAAGAGAGAAAGTGAGTGGGAAGAAAGCCCACCTTGCATTTTGATATTATCCAAATAGAAAGCAGCGGCACACAAAGGCCAGCCTGCAGCTGGTCATCGATGAATTCAGCACAGAGATAAAAAAGAAATTCACTGAGGTTGGGAGGAGAACCAACTTGAGCAACGTGAGGCTCAACTTTCTCCTTCAAGAGGTAAGTTTACGAGTGGGTGGAAGAAGCCCAATGCAACGGGCCAAGATTGAGCAGCTGGTGTCACTAGCACAGCCCTGGGGTGGACGCTGGCCTCCCTCCCGCTCGGCAGGGGCTCAAAGGGCTGCAGCATGATCTGCGCTGTGCAGTCATCTGGAATGACCTCTAACAACCAGGAGTTATTATTCGGCATCAGGCGGAGCAGAACTGTGTTTAATGCAATACCACAGCCAGCTTTGTCCTTGGGGTAACGTTAGGCGGTTTGATAACTACCCTGGCTGTGCTCATGGTGGTAATCTCAGGAAGAACCGAGGCAGAGAGCTTGGAGTGGTATCTTCTGTGGTCAGTGACACTGGATTTACACTGCCGTCGGATTTGCACAGCAGGAAATCCCCTGCTGCCTTATGCAGCAAGAGCAGCTTGGTGGCCTCAGATAACGTGCTGCTCAGTTCCCAAACATGCTGAAGAAACATGGTCTGAAGGGCAGTAAATAGCCAGGACGGAAACGACCCTGTCCCAAAACCAGCTTTTTAAGATTTTTGTCCCTTGGGAGTTGCCAGGCATAGGCCAAAGCCAGATGCTCATGGAAAGTAAATGGGAACCCCAGGCGACCAGAGCATGATGGATCTGCTTTGAGGCTCGAGAGCTAATGACAATACCCTGAACTGCAGGGAGCTGCAGTCAAAGGGCTCCTGGTGGAGCAGCTGGGAAGGCAGACTAGCCCAGGATGCAAATTCAGTCTCAAAGGTGCATGCAATACTTGCCTTTGAGGCCATGCTATTAAAACACCAGTCAAGCGAGCTCGGAGACAGGCGTCTTTTTATTTCAGGCACTTGGAATTGGAGAAATCACTCCTGCATGCAGAAATGTCTGTCTGCTGGCCGTGGGGAAACCAGCAGCGTGCCTCGGTGGGGCGGGAGGGAGAATCCCTGAGCTATTGCAACCTGAATCACCGCGGGCCATTTGGCCCGCTGGCCAGAGACCGCTGCTCACATGAATAGCTTTAGCTGTGTAGGTGCCACCTCGCATCTCTCAATTTTACCTAAACTCTGGTCTTAAAACTGCCCGCATATGCCATCTCCATCCTGCACAGAACTGCTGGAGTAACCTGGGTGTTCAACCTGCCCTTACGCTTCAGAGCGTTTGTTCAGATTCTGTTTGCAATCGAGGGTTTGAAGCGAAACGGGTAAACGCTTTAACATAATTCCTGCAGACGGACATCATCATGAAAGCCCTGGAAAGACAAATTTTTTTGAAAAAGAAGACTATCCTCGAGTCCCTTGTGCTGTTGATCCAAAGCATCCTTTCGCCGCATTATGACGGTAGGACTGGTCCTCTAGTTGATTCTGCATCTGACATCGCTAGTTCACTGTCTGGCCCTGGGAGAGGTTTTCCCGGCTTTTGTACGGAGGCCCCTTACAGAAGCGTTCACCGTTGCACTAACTGGAAGGCAGGAAGGAGGATGTGTAAATTTGTGCCTTTGGGTGACGTGTTCAGTGGGTCACAATCRTGTCACCAGGGAAGAAAATGTTGCACTCCCAAAACCTACTGCACAGACTTGTTTTATTGTTGATGCTGTTGTCCCACCCGTTAATCATCAAACCACATAAACCCATCACACCTCTCTTGTGAAGCAATTAGAGGCTTCGTCTCTGGGAAGGAGAGAGTAGCATGAGGAGTTGGAGAGCAGAGACCTTGCCTGAGGTTAAAAGCTTGAGGAGGCCTATAGCTTAGGTTGAGCATGGCCTGAAGCTCTGTGGAAGCGCTTAGCTTGAAGGTTTTGCTGATGGGCAAAGGAATTTTTTAGGAGGGTGAAAGTTGCTTGGGAACAGGGGGTCGTGCGTTTTCCACCTACATGCCATTCCTGGCCCCTCTTCACAAATCTGCTTTGGGCTGCTAACAGTGTTGTGATGTTTCCCACCGTTGCAACAGAGGCGGCTAAGATATGCGGGAAGCAGACATGCGAAAACATAAAAAACAAACTTTACCAGTCCGTTGAGGAGGAGGTGGCCCAGAACATGTTTGAAAAAGCAAAGGAGAAGATGAAGAGCCATTTCAACAATCTGAAGGTGAGTGATATTTCAAAAATTGCCGTTGTGAATCCAAGCCTGCATTAGCAACAATTGTGATAGACAAATTGATGGGTGGACAAGGCTCTCTAGCCCTCTGCAGTCAATCCAGTGGTCTCTGCAGAGCACTTTTAACGCTCCGTGAAGTATTATGAACTACACAGGACATAGCAACTGCCTAAGATTACAGAGTGAATGTGTGAGATACAGGTTGTTCTAGGATGTTATAAAAGTGGCAGTCTTCAGAAATTTCAATGAGAAAATGAATTCTTTGTCAGGTTCATCTGTCTGGACTTGCTCCAGTCAGAGTTTATTCGTGCTTTCAACACAAACCTGTTTCTGTTCTGAGAAAAGAAAACATCAGACTGAATTTCTGTTTGGATTCAGTTCCCTGCTTATCTCCCAAACCAACTTCTGTGTTGTCTTAGATGGCAAGCAAAATTTTAGATTTCTAGGCAGTAATTTCCTACTTTGGTCCCTTTATTTCCTGCTTTCTGACCTCATAYGACCTCTTCTACCTCATCTCTGGCTATCTGGAGTCATTCATATGTGTCGCCACCTAATGGGTTCAGGCTTTGATCACACATACCAAGATTCATCACAGTTATTTGAGTGATGCTCGTTTATGCTGGCCAAAGATCTGGCATGCCCGCTTGACCAAGGAAGATGGACAGAGTAGGTAGGCTCACCTAAAAAAAGTCTCATCTGCTTTGGGTGTTGCACAAGATCAGTTTGGATGCTCCCCAGCAAGCTGCTCATGTGTGCAAACACCAAAGCTGCTGTCACTAATGTCACAACCTTGGCAATCCCGGCAGATAGTAGCAGTGCAAAACAGTAATTCTGGGAGCTCYGTGGCTTCCAAAGGTAAAGACGCCTGTGCTCCGTGTCTTGAGAAGTTTGCACTCTAATAAAGTCAGTTTAGTTCTGTGCCACCGTCTGCACTGGGCTCTGTGGCCTTAAGTACAGCTTCTCTCTTAAAAAAAAATAAAATAAATAAAAATGATATGTTCATAATTTGTGATGGCTGCAGGTGGAGATGACCATGAAGCTGGAGAAGGACTTTTCCAACATGCTGAGCTTCGCCTTTAGTCCGTGGGACAGGATGTGCGACAGGCTGCCAGGTAGGGACCGAGCTCTCCCCTCCGGGACGCCCGGGCTGGGAGGGAGAGCCCTTCGCCCGCGAGCGAGCGGCCGAGCATCGGTCCTGGGAAGAAGTTACTGAAGGAGTTGGGGAGCAGGGTCCTGAGCTTGGAAAGCCCTTTGGTGTGCGCTCACACCGTCACGGGACCTGTGCTGGGTCAGGGCCCTGAGGTTCACTCTCAGTGCTGGTCATCGGAGGCTGCTGGGCTGCGGATCGGGGGTGACACGTGTCTTCCCCCACCGCTTATTCCTACGTAAGCAGCTGGGGTCTGTGACTAAGGAGCGTACGTTAGGCGTCCCCATCCATTTGTACCCAAGCTTGTCTCATTTGCTTCCCATCCTATAGAATCAAAAAGGCCAACAACCAAGCCTCTTTCATTTTGCTCTTCTCCTTGCAGTTTTCGATCAAGAACGCCAAGAAATTGAGAGTTTGTACAATAGTCTCCAATAGCCGTACTGACTGAAAAGGCCTGCCGGACGTCTTCCCTTACGTTTCTTTTTTTTTTAAGCAAAGTTATTTCTGGCTTTTATCTTTAATTGCATTTAACTGATCAGTTCATCGCTTTTCCGTGTTGACCACCTTGTAAGCAAGAATTTTGAAGACCTTATGGACTGGACTTGGTAGCCCAAACGCCGGCCTGTAAGGATCTAGAAGAGCTGGGGTCTCTTGTAGGTCCCGAGCTGCGTCTGCAGCCCCTGGTGAAGGGGCATATCCCCACGCTGGCGGCTGAGTGTGCGGCGGAGGTTCAACCATAAGGTCTTGGGTGCCTTGCTGAAGGTCTTCCAGGAAACGGGAAAACATATAACATGCATCCTAGTTTGATTGCCTTTACACTAAATGCTAGTAGCAGCTTGCATGTCGCTTTTATATTCTTTTTATGGAGGTAAAACCCCCTTTTTTTTTCCACCGATTTCGGTATTCAGCTACAAGCTGAGCAGAGTGAGGCTCACCTATGTCTGGTGCAAACCTAGAACTGCCCAAAGACAGATTTATTGTGCTGAATACAAACGGGGAAATCAGTAAGGCCACTGAAGCGCAGCTCTGTTGGAAATTCTCTTCCTGAAACATAATAAAATATTAAGCTCTTGGGGGTTACGTTTGACTGGTATTTTTTCAAAATGTCTCAGGATGCAAAAGCAGTAATTGGACTGCTTGGTAGGGTTTTTTTATTTTWTTTTATTTTWTTTTGTATTAAGATGAAAGCTTGGAAATATTCTGTAATAATTGCTGCGGCYGTGGTGCGGGGGTAGGGGGTGATAGCGGGGCGCTCCGGGGAGGCAGGGGTGCAGCCCCAAAGCGCTCCCAGCCCCGAAGCGCTCCCGGGCCGCAGAGGAGATGATGCTGCCAGGGAGCGCAGGGCGCCGGTACCGGCGCGGAGGCCTGGATGCGGGTAAGCGCGAGGACGTGAGGTGGGCAGTGACCGCGGCATTACGTCCCTCCGTGCCTCAGTTTCCCTCCGTGCACGGCAAAGTGGCAAAGCGGCTCTCCCGTCCCCGGAGCGGGGGTCGGAAAGCGGGCTGCGAAGGGGCGGCAAAGGCGAGGGGACCCGTTCAAGCGCTTGTCGCCGCGGCAGGACGCAGCTTGCTCGTGCCGGCTGCAGGTCCGCGGACAGGGAAAAGAAAAAAAAATTAAAAAAAGAAGAAGGAAAGAAAAAAGCATTCCCCAAAAAAGCAACCCGGTGCAAAGCGCCGCGGCGATGCCCGGCCCCC
>NW_020448875.1:88243-90766 GCF_003343035.1 Apteryx rowi | reverse complement strand
CGCGAAGGGGCCGATCTCCGCCTGCTGCTGCGGAGCATCCCGCATCCCTCCCCCGGGAGCAGCGGCCCAGGCTGGGGGGGGGCCCGGAGGTTTGACTCCCCGGCGGTTCCTCCGAGATCCGTGAGCTGCTCTGGGAACAGCCCCCCCCATGCACCCCCTGGGAGCACCTGCACTGGGACCCCCCCTGCCCCGACTCCCCCTGCTCCCAAGCAGGGTTGGTTTTGGCTGGGAGGCGCAGGGACCCCGCTGGCAGGAGCCGGGGGTCCCTGCGGAGCGTGTCCCGATGGGACAGGCCTGCCCGGCGCAGAGGAGGCAGCGCGCCAGATCCAGATGTGCTAATAGCGAGGGGCGGCCGGGGCTAGCGGAGGGGATCTCCGGCCGTGCTGCAGCCAGCTGGCAGAGGGTGTGCATGACATGAGTTGGGGGAGTGCTCAGCACATCCCACCTGGCAAGGCCAGCAGATGATTTTTTAACTCCTTCCAGGCCAGAGCTCTGCTGGGGTGAGGGAGCTGGGGGCTGATTCCCTGCGGGAGTCTCTGTACGTTGTAAAACCTCAGTGGCAGCGGAGGCATAACCCTGCCAGGACTGACTGATCCCTAGGGGCAAGGACAGCCCTGACCCTGGGACCAGCTGAGCTCAGCTGTCCTTATCAGAGAGGCTGTGACAGCAGGATTGGGCCCTTGGTCCCCAAAGGGGAAGAGCTGGCTCATCTTACCCCGGCGTGCTGGGGTATCACGAGCGCTTCTCGAGGCGGCGTGGGCACAGGGAGACCCCGAGCCCTAGGAATGGATCGGGTCCTGGGAAGAGCTTGCGTGCGCAGACTGAGCCGCAGTCTCCCTGCCCAGCCTTGGAGCGGGACAGAGATCCAGGGCATGCCCGGAGCAGGGAGCCAGCAGGCTGCACTTCGGCGGGGCACGTGGCCAAGGGTGGTTGGGTGGTGGGAGCCCTTCCCTAGCCCAAGAACGGTGTGTTGGTGGCAAGCAGGTCACAGGAACAGCGGTTGGTGGCCCCTCAGTCCCTCCATGCTGGCCAGCACATGCTGAGATGTGGCAGCCAGCTTTGCCAAGGGAGAGCAGAGGACTCCCTTGGTGGCAGATCCATGTCCTCTGCGCTAACTAGCCCTCGCTGGGCCAGGGTGCCCAAGCTGTGCAAGGCTGAGGATTAGACGGGGCTGGGCCCCTGCCTCGTCAGGATGTACCCTAGCTGCCAAGCATCTTCTCACGTGCCTGTTCCCCTTTGCTGGCAGCGGGAAGATGGAGAACAAGGCCATGTATCTTCACACCTTCAGTGAGAGGGAGAACGGCTCCGTCTTCGAGGAGCCCTTCGAGGGAAGGAACCTCTCCAAGCTGAACCTCTGCGAGGACGGTGAGTCTGGGTCTTCCCGCTCGGAGACGCTCGGTACAGGGGGCTTTGAACGTGGAGGTGGGAACCTGGGGAGCTCTTGATGGGGAACGTGGGGGTTTCATGAGCAGAGACCAAACGGCCCTTGCCTGCGAGGGCGATGAGGCAGGGCAGCTCAGGGAACCCCGCTGCAGGGAAGTTTCTCCTCTCTTCTCACACCCTTTTCTGGTCCAACCGGTGGCTGAGCACAGCCAGGGCACCGCAAGCCCCTCAGGGTGCCCTGGGTCTCATTCAGCCCTGCCACTGACCAGGGATGTACCCCAGGAAAAATTAATTGCTAATGAGTGACTTTTCCCCCCCTTCTTTTTGCCTCTTGGCTCTCTTGTCTGTGGTCTTGCCTGGAGATGCCTTGCAGTGGGGACTGTAGCATCGGGGTGGTGCAGCTGGGTACAACTGGCCCTGGTTGTGTTTTCATAGGTCTTAGCTGGCCTCTATCTCCACCACTTACTTGCCAAGCACCTTCACTTTGCTCTTGGCCCACGAAGGGCTGCCAATGTTTTCCTAGATCCAGGCTTGGCCCTCTCAGGAGCTCTTGTAACATGGACCTCGATCCTGGTGCCGAGCCCTGTTCCAGCTGGGCGCCCCTCTGCAGCCCAGCTCGCTGCCTTGCAGACCCGGTGCAAAGCCTCCGCGCAGGCTGTGCCGGCTTTAAGCGCGGCTTTGCAAGCGGTGCCCACGGCTCCTGCTGGCGGGGGGCACGGGCAGAAGGCCGGGGCCAAGCGCTTGCAGCCGGCTCCTGCGGCGGTTTTCCCCAAGGCCGTTGCATCTGCCCTGCCAAGCCTGGCAGGCGATGGAGAGCTGTGGGGCAGCCGGGTCGGGACAGGCTGCATCCAGGCACCGAGCGGCCCGGGAGCACCCAGCCCCGGCCGGATCGCTTCCGGACGCTTGCACGGTGCAGCCGCCTTTGGGGCGGTCGCCTTCCCCTGCAGCGCCCAACACGGGACACGGCTGGGTCCGGAGGGTGGATTTCCCGTGCCCGTGGAAGCTGTGGCTCGGCGTCATCCCTGCTCTGTCTGCAGGAGGGAGAGGAGCCCGATCTTGCCCTCCGCGCCGGTCCCCTAGCGTCCCCGCGCTCGGGCGACTTGCGAAGCCGGCGGGGAGGCCGCGTCCCTCGGCGGGGGG
>NW_020448875.1:52706-88153 GCF_003343035.1 Apteryx rowi | reverse complement strand
GAATATTTTGCTTTTCCCCTTGGTTACGGGTGGGAGCCGGCCCAGCGGCGGGGCCGCGGCGAAGCCCCCGCTGACGCAGCCGCGATCCCTCCCGCTCTCCGGAGAGGTGGCGAGCGCCGGCCGAGAGGAGTGGGTGGTTCGGGGCCCGGCGCCAGCTCCTCCCGGAGTCTCCCAGGACCTGATATAAGTGTTAATGTCAGAAAAATATTGCAGCTTTGCTCGTCGCGGAAAACCCGTCAGCTCCACCTGCCGGGGCGAAACCTGGCGGCGCTAGCGGCCCCGGCGCGAAGTCGCCGGGTCTCTGCCGCCCTGTTCCCGAACCCCCAGGAAAAGGTTTTCTAGGGACGCTTTTGGAATAAAAATGAAAAAAAAGCCCGAGACCGGATGGTTTCCCCCCTGATGCTGGGCTGGCTGCAAAAGAGCCTGTTTCCTTCTTTCTTTGCCATTTTATTAAAAAAGCAAAAGCCTCACGGCAGCGTTGTAGAGGGAGGGGAGAGGAGCTGGGTCCTGCCGGCGGAGGCCGGCGCCAAGGTCTCGGAGGGGTGGGAGATGCTCTCCTGACCACCCGCTCCCGTCCCGCAGGTCCCGGCAGGAGGATGAAGGTGGCCGGACGCTGCGGCCGGCTGGGCTCCCTGGCGGCGCTGAAGTACGCCGTGGTGGGGCTCTACCTCCTCGTCTTCCTCATCCTCGTCGGGGTCTTCATCCTCGCAGGTAAGGGCTGAGCCGCGTGCCGGAGCCGGTGCCGTGCAATGCTCCCAAGCATTCCTGGGGTACCGGGATGTGGCGTGAGCCGGCCTCCGAGGGAGGCCTGGATCCGAGTGCTGCTGGATCGGTGCAGAGTGAGCCTGGTCTGGCTGCGGGACCCCTGTTTTTGGCTGCTTGGGGCAGTTTCGTTGCCAGCCATGGGACTGGTTGTACCAGCTCTGGGTGTTGCGTTGCGTTGCATGCTCTGGGTGTTGCATTGCATTTGCGTTGCGTGCTCCCAGTGTTGCATCACGTGCTCCCGGTGTTGCATTGCGGTTGCGTTGTGCACTCCCGGTGTCGCGTTGCGTTGCGTTTGTGTTGCGTGCTCCTGGTGTTGCGTTGCGGTTGCGTTGCGCGCTCCCGGTGTTGCGTTGCATCGCATGCCTTAGCCTTTACGGCCGGAGGCGCTGCACGGTCACAGCAGCGCCCGGGTGTACGTGGGCTGGGAGGAAGCACCGGGCAGCGCCAAAAGCGTGTCCAAAACCGGCAGCGCCGGCCCCAGGGGCGATTCGGATGGGCCGTGGCCATGGGGGAGACCTTCCCAGCCCGGCCGTTGCCAGCTCCCTTTGCCCCCAGTGTGGTTTCACTCTCTAGCATAGATAACTCCTTAAGGGCATCAGGATACTGGGAGTCTGAATCCTACCCTGGCATCTCCTCTTGCAATGGAGACCCGAAGGCCTCGTGCGGGGTCTAAACCCCCCTTTGGGCACCCAGCCCTCGCTGACGCCGGCTATTCCCCAAAGCTTGCAGCATCTGTTGGGTGCGTAGTTCCTCACGGGGAAGTCATCCTCCAGCTGCAGGGACCCTCGGCTGTTTGCAGAGGCAATTTATGTAGGTATTTGTATATATTCTAGCGTGTATGCAGGATATTCCAGGCAATTTTCGAGGTATTCCCCTCTGCAGGCGACGTCGGAGGCTGGTGGCTTCGATGGGTCGCTCCTTGCTGGCGGCCGCGGTGGTGGCAGCCCCGCGAGCGCAGCCCGCCTTTTGCAAGGGGCGGATTTAGCTTTCCCGGCGTTGGAGAAGGGCCGGAGAAGGCTGGCGGGGGTTTTGGAAGCCTCTCCTTATTTATTCCGTGTTTCGCATTGTTTGAATGTTGTTGTTGGCCTGAGAAAGGCCGGAGCGAGCGGTGCCGGCACGGCGGGCTGGGCTGGGCTGCAGCTGCTCGCCCAAAAGCGGCTCCAGCGATAGCAGGGAGAAGGTTTTGGCATCCAGGGGTGGCAGGAAGAGCTGGAGCCCCACGAGACCGGGGATCCTTCTCCAAAACCTCACCGGGAGTCCTGGGACTGGCAGAATTTCGGCTTTTATGCTTCAATTAAAAAAAAATAAGTAAAAAGTGCCCAACTCTCCCGGTTATAGCTGAAAGTTTTGGAGAGGAAAGCAGCAAAACGAAGAGAGCATCATGTCTTCCGTTGCTGCTTTTTGTCCATCTTGATCATCAAGCCAAGCCCTGGGTACGGCCGTATCTGACTCCCAAGGGCTGGAAGCCTGGAGCTGGCCCTGCAAAGCCACCCGGGCAGGTCGGGCGTCCCCTCGCTGGAGATAGCTGGGGACCGAGGAGCCGGAACAAATCTCCAGCGTCAGCGGAGGCCAATTGGCTTTGAGAGGTGCTCGAAAAACGTGCTGGCTCAGGAAAAGCGATATCTTGGTGAAGAAGTGATGATGAAGCGGAGGGTGGAGCGGGGCCATGGGAGCTTGCTCGGCTGGCTGCCGACCAGCCCTTCTCCTCCAGGGCTCGTTAGCAGGGAGAGTCACCCGCCGGAGGCATTTTTGCTCGGATGGGCCCCTCCGCCCAGCTCCGTCCCCTTGCACTGGCTTGCGCCGGTCCCGGCATCCCGGCCAGCTCGGCTCCAGCGGATGGAGCCGGGTCCTCGCTCAAGCCCTGCACTGAACTTTCCCCCCACCGGAGCACCCGGGTCCTGTCCAGCCCCTCGGCACCGCGGCGCTTGGTGGCCGTCCCCAACATGCACCGATGGGCTCTCTGGGACTCGGCGCCAGGGCTCTGCCCTCCGCCAGCAGCCGCCTCGCTTCCGAGAGACGGCGACGCAGGGCTGGGATGCCCAGGGACCGCTGGGACCGGGCAGCTGCCTCCCCTCCTGCCTGCAGGAAACGAGGCAAATCCACAAAGACCACGCGGGAAAGCATGGATGCATGCAAATGAGTGCACAAAACCACACGTGCATGTGTGCAAATGCCCATGCGTGCACAGAAGCACGTGCACACCCATGGAACGCATGCATGCAAGTTTTTAACAGCTCCCTTCCCCGAGACCGAAGGCCGGGAGGGCCGGGCGGAGCGGCCGTGCCTGCCCGCCTTGGCCCCCCCAGCACCTCCCAGTCCCGCACTGGGCCAAAAGACAGCGTTTTGCAAGCTGTGAGTTTACTGGAGTTCACGCTCCGGCAAGTGATCTTCCGAAACAGCCTCGTTTAATTAACCGGAGGAGCGAAACACCCCCAGGTGGGGGCAGAAGCCCCCCCAGACAGCGACGCGGGCGGCTGGAAGGAGTCGCGGCGTCGGAGCGGAGCAGAGCGCGGCGGCCGGCAGGGTGCAAAGCGAGGGCTGGCTTGGCAGCTGGCTCGGGCAGGTGTCGTGCGAGTCCCCGCGCCCTGCGGGGAAAGGGGCGGAAAAGGGGTAAACTGCCAAAAAATACCTCGCCCCACCGCAGAGCTGGGCTGCGCGTTTCCCCGGGTGTCCCGTAGCGTGGGAACCACACGTGCGTGGCTGCATGGGAAGCGCTGCTCCTGCTCGGAGCCGGAGGAGGCTGCGATGTGGCGGAGGCTGCAAAAGTGCCACCAGCTTCGGTCGTTCGTTTTTTTTCTCCCTGCAGCCACAAAGCCTTTTTTTTTTTTTAATTTATTTATTTGCATCAATCCAAAACGTAAGCCTGCTGGCCCCTCTCCCCTCCGTCTTGCAAGAAATGGCAGCCGAAAGGTTTTGCGGTGCTGTAAGCCCGGGATCCGGCGCTTGGCCTTGCTGGCAGGGATCGCCCTGGCGAAGGTGCCGCTCCGCTCCACCGTGCCATGTCCCACGGTGGGGGAATTTCTCCCATGTGTTTGGGTTTTTTTGCTGCAAGGCCGAAAAACCACTGGAAAACAAACCGCCGCTCGTGTACCACGTGCCACCCCGGCGGAGGTGCAGCTGTGGCTGCTCCTGGCACTATCGTGTCCTTTCCAGCCGTGATTTTTCTTGGGATCAGTGGAAACACCCTGGGGGCCTCCTCCCTGTCCTCAGCTGCCTCCCCTCTTTTGCTTAGTCTGCGCCCAAATTAAATTAGCCCTTTTGGAAACGGCTTGCCCTTCCTTGGGTTGGGTTTCAGACCGGCAGCCTCGGCAACGCTTCCATTTCTCTGAGGATAACCCCCAAATTTCTGCAGTGTGCACGTGGCTCAGGGGTACCAGTGGTTGCATGCACGCGCCTGGGTTGCAAATATGCATGTGCAGCCGGGGTGTTCTGGCTTCATTCGATGCCCACTAGTGTTTTTTGGGAAGAGGCGGTGTCTGCATCTGTGCAGAGCAGAGCAGCGGGGACGCTGAGATGAGGCRGTCGGAGGCGATTTATGTGAATTTGGGGAACTCCACAGGCTTTGCAGATAACCGCGGATGCAAAGTGGGGGACCTGCCTGTGCCTCCCCATCCCTGGCAGGACCTGGTTTCTAGGTGGTTTCCACGTGTGATGGCCCCATGGGGCTGTTTTCCCCCTCGGTTTGGTTGCAAGAAAGCCATGGCTGCGTGCGTGTGCCTGAGCATCCATCGCAGGCGCTCTAGGTCTGAAAGACTTGAAGGAGCATCTTTGCACCCCCCCTGGATCCGTGGTACCCGCACCCCAGCCAGGCCCACGGCAGCTTGGTCCACTCCCCGTGGGTTCACATGGGTTCAGTTCCTTAAGTGCCCTCCCGAACGCCCTGCGCTGTCGCTGGTGGTGGCCCCGAGCCAGGCGCCCCGCAGAGCGCTGGAGTCCTCGCCTGTGCGTGTCTTCTCTCACCGTGCATTTACTCCCGCGATCTTAATGCAAACCAAATGTCCTCGCTGGGTTTCTCCTCCTTTGGAAAGGAGGAGGGGGGGGGGGCAGCTGCCAGGCCGGTCCCCGGCCAGCCCGTGGCACGGTGCCAGGTGAAGCCCGACAGCGGCTCAAAGAACAACAGCGGGGTTTTTATTCTTATTATTCGGACGGGTTTGGCTTCGAGTCCGCCGCCCCGGGGCTGCGCTGGAGACTCGCAGGCGATGCAAAGCGAAGGGAGAACATGATACTCCCCGCCTGGATCCCGGGCAGGCTCTGCACCACCCCTTCCCCGGGTGAGACCGGCTCGATCCGAGCGTGCTGCGGGGTGCAGGGGGTGCAGTGCCGCCGGCTCCAGCGTTTGCGGTGCAGCGTCACGCTGCCCTGCAGACGTTTGGTGGCCCTGCACGCGTCTCCAGCGGCCGAGACCCAGCAGGACCCGTGATGGGGAGCAGGGAGGTGCAGGGCACGGGGTACAGCCGGAGCTCCTGAGCCAGGGTGGGTTTCCTTCCTTCTTTCCTTCCTTCCTGTGCGAGAGGGTGGACAGCCCCCGTGGCGTGGTGCTTGGGAGCTGGCCACGGCTCCGCAAACCGCACCCAGAGCTGCCGAGACCCGCCGAGCCAACCTGCTGGTGTTAATTATGGAGCAAAGGACGCAGCTCAGGCCCGGAGTTAGTGGCCAGAAGGGAAACCTGACTGTTAAGCAATTAAAATCTCGGTGGGTAAAAAAAAAAATTTTAAAAAAAGGACAAAAAAGAGGAGTTTGAGCTTGCAGTTTTTAGGTCTGTTTTCAGGAAAGGGAAGTGGACGCTTTTAGCAGCCAACAGGCTAACCGAAGGCAAAGGCGGTCCAGACGAAGCCACGGTGCAGAGCTTCGTAGCATCACACCCGGGTTCCCGGGCTGCCAGACTCCTCCGGCAAAGCCCTTCCCGCGTGCGCGGAGCTACCCCGAAATCCAGAGCTGTTGCGAGCCTTTATCGTCCCTCCTGAGCGAGGTACCTGTGCAGCCACCTCCTTCTCCAGCCCTCCCAGCACCTCATTCTCACAGATCATGGTTTCTGCAGAGAAAACCATAGGGCCAAAGAGGGGCCGATGGGATGAGTCTGTGGGGATGTGCCAAGGAGCTTCGGCATTCATCTCCAAGCACTGAGGAACGGTGGGGATGTCCAAGCGCTCCTTGGGAGGAAAGAGGGTTGCGTGTCTCAGCTGGGCTCTCCCATCTTCACGGGGTGGTTTCTCATGCCCCTTTCCTCTCTCTCCCTTGCAGTCTCCAGGCCGCAGACCTCCCCTGAGGACCTGAAGGCGCTGATGGGGAACGTGAACCGCCTGAACGAGAGTTTCCGGGACATGCAGCTGAAACTGCTGCACCTACCTCTGAAAGGCGATGTGATGGATCACATCTGGAGGCTGCAGGACCTCCTGCAGAACCACTCGGACTCCTTGTTCCTCATGACGGGATCACTGCAGAAGCTGGAAGGGCTTCTCTGGAGCCTGCAGACCCAGGCCAGCCAAACTGACAAGGCAGTGTCCAACCTCTGGGACAGCTTGGCTCAGCAGAGCGACACAGCTCAGCAGGAGATGTACAAGCTCTCCGTGGAAGGCAATAGCAGTCGGCTGCTGCTCCAGCACCACGACCATCTCCTGACCCACCTCAAYGGCAGGGTGGAGAGCCTGAGCGACCAGGTGACGGCGGCAAGCGGGGCGGTGGACACCATGAACAGGACCTTCTCCTATGACGTGAGCATCCACCACACCCGCATCCAGGACCTGCAGGTGCTGATCAGCAACGCCACCGAAGATGCCCGGCAGATGCGTCTCATCCACATAGCCATGGAAGAGCAGCTGAAGCACGAGCTGGCCATCCTCAACAACGTGACAGAGGACCTGCGGCTCAAGGACTGGGAACACTCAGTCGCTCTGAAGAACATCTCCATGATACGGGGTAAGCTGAGCACCCTTCTGTAAGCAGCTCCTTTGCTCATGCATGAAGCCGTCATGGGGAAGAGGGTGTCCCTGGTGCTTTGGGTGGTGATGGAAAGTGCCCCACAGCATGCAGCTGCAGCTGATGGGGTGGTGGGATCCGTGGCTAGTGCTGGAACATGTGCTTCATCTCCCCTATCTTTATAGGCTTGGTATACCTACCTAAACCCGACTGTCCAGCATCACTTGAGATGCTGTAGGGTAGCTCACCTGCCTCCAGCTACTATCCTGAAAAGGCTGGATTTGCCCCAGACCCTTGTATCTACCTGACCTATGGGGATGTCTCGGGTATTCTTGGGTGTATCAAACCTACTAAGCACCTACATTTAGGTGCCTGCAATGTTTAGGTGTCTCCATCACCTTGGACTTTCTTTGTAGCGAGTAAGAGTCTAGTCTGTTAAGGAGTTAGGAAGTGGTGACGTGTTAGGTGGTCCCTCCAAATGTTCCCCAGTCAATATTAGGAAGAAATCTCCCAGGGTTCCCTCACTGATTCTAGGTAGAATGATGGTCAGGTCCCACCTGACCATGAAGGTGAGCCAGATGTGGGTACAGCAGAAACAATGGGTTTATTGCCCTGCAGTGATCAAGCAGGTATCCTCAGTCATCATCGATCCCATCGTTTGTTCTACCTTATCCTTTTTTCCTATGTTTTCACTCCCATGTTCTTCTCCTTTACCACCCTCAAACCCTCCCAAACAAACAGCCCACCCCTGTTTACTCTTAGCCCTTTGTCCCTAGTTTTGCTGATATCTTTTTTTGGTGTTTATGACATGGTTGCCTTGGTAATCCCCCCTTAATCACCAAACTGCTAAGCACCTACTCCCCCCCTTTTTTTTATTATCTATAAGGTCCAGCTGTTTCTCACATCATTAGCTTGTTAGTGTGACTATATGGTCAGGGTGAGCCATCTGCTTGGACATTACTTCCTCTTTGATATCAGGAATTTCTGCCTGTGTCTCACATTACTATCTTGTTAGCGTAGCCATGCAGTTGGGATAAGCCATTTGTCTGTGTACCTCAACAGAGTCCATGCAGCGAGTGACTGCACAGACTAGATCTCCTTGGGTGTAGACAGCTCTAAGGTGACCAGCTCAGATGGAGATATCTGCGCTGGAGAGACCCGCGTCTGCTGTGGTGGATCCCAGTCAAGTTGCCTGATGTGACTGGGAAGCAGCAAGATCAGGACCTCTCCATGACAGGTGCTCCACAAAGGGACAGATGCTTTTTGCCTCAAGGGTCTTAGAGACTGAAGTAGAAGAGGCAGATGTGGGGCAGGGAAAGGACTGAGGCTGGAAAAGTGCAATGGGTAGAATGACTTCCGGCAGCAGAGCGAAGGGAGCTGCAGCCCATGGGAGCAACCCGGCTCCAYGGGACGCTGAGGAAGGGAAAGGGCTGAGCCCTTCGGGAAAAGGGCATCTGAGCAGGGCTGTGATGGGAGCCCACAAAATTGTGAGCGTCCTTGTGACTTATGGCACAAGATCAAGGAGGCAGCAAGCCAAAGACAGGCTCAAGGAAGCCCTCTTCCACACGCTGCTTTTCTCACCCATCTGGGACTCCTTCCTGCAGGACTTTGTGGAAGCTGGAAATATGAGTGGGTTTGAAAGGGGCTAGACAAATTCGTGTAGGACACATTCAGTGGCCCGATAGCAATGGCTTGGGAAGTCTCTTTGATCTGATTCAGTGAGGTGGGGCAGCACCAGTCCCTGCAGCTCATGGCTTCATCTGCTACCTGCCCATGACCACCATGTCCAGCTCAGTGCCTCTGAACCATTACRAGTTTTTCTCCCAGGAATGACGCCCCTGTGCTGAAAGCTGCATTTAGGGCTCTGGAAATAGAGCGGGGATATGTCCCCGCTGCARTTTCAGATGCATCCAGCCCTGGCTGCATGTTGGGGGGCAGTTTTTGGCCCGCTTCCAGGCTATTTGTTTGCACCTACAGCATTGCAGTGAGACACTGCTCTGCTACCAGACCTCTGTGTCGAGGCAGACCTTTCTCTGGTGCTTCCAGCTGGAACGCCAGACAGGCAATGGAGGGGTGGGCACCAAAGCGTTGCCTGTTGGACCAGCTGTGGGTTGCATATCTTGAACTGCAGCAGCTACCTTCACCCACGTGGGCCACCTGGAGCCCTCGGGCACCAGCAGCACCATGGGATATTTTCCCCTGATTCCTGAGGGACGTTTGCTGCCAATGCCAGGTTCAGGGCTGCTGGGGCCACACCGCATCCAGACTCCCAACTGGTTTGCAGCTTCAGCTGAAGCCACAGGGGCAGGGGAACTCGTGCTGTGACTCCCCGGCTCGGCTCCCCCAGGAGCGGCGACGGCCGTCCGTGCATCACAGCCTGACACCCGTGCGCCAGGGTGCTCCAATTAGCACGGGTAGAAAGCAACACAAATCCCTCCGAATAGGCTGGCACCTGATTTATGAGTCACGGCTCTGACACATTCCTGGCAGCCCTGACCTGCGCTCGCTCCGCTTCCCTCTTTTCCCTCTCCCCATCCTTTCTCCCTTCCCGCTTGCTGTCGGCAGCGATGGGCCGGGCGGCTGGAGAATTTATGAGCCTTGTACCCATCTGGCCAACCCACCTTCCAGGAAAAGGGGTTTTATCCCCAGCTCTGCACGCTCCTGGCCGAGCCAGCTGTGCTCCCAGGTGGATTTGCACGGAGCAGGGAGGCGCGGGGCTGCCTGCCTGGGTGGTGCATTTCCCTCCCCGGAGGCTACCCTGGGCTCTGGCTTCTCAAGACCATTTTTTTGTGATGAAGGCTGCCCGGGGAGGTCCTGGGGATACAGGAACTGGGATCGTCTCCAGCAGAGGTGAGGGAGGACTCGGTGCACGTGGGTGGCTGGGGTCTCACCCCACCTCGCGACTGGCTGTGCCAAGCATCCCGTGCGTCTCGGAGGGGGCTCAGCCTCGCGGCGCAGAGAGGGAATCTGGATTTTAAATAGCCATGTCAGCAGGAGGGACGGTGCCCAAAATCTGCCGCGGCTCAGGCCGCCCATCCGGAGCCACTTGCACAACTCGCTGGGTGGGATGTGCTGGCTCGCGCCATGCAGCAGGTCTGGCGGGGCGATTGCAAAGTCCCATCTGGCCTTCAGAGCTCTCCGCTTCGCTGAAGTCCACGTTCCGCCTGTTTTGAAGGGCTTTTTCTCACGTGCTGCTCCCAAAGGAGCAGCAGCAAACGCYGCGTGCAGCCCAGCCCAGCGCAGTCAGCAAAGTGAAGCCAGGGTGCAGCTGGGCTGGTGTTTTCCAGCCCGAGGTGGGGTGGGGACCAGCTTGGCGAAGTGTCTGAAGTGCTGGTCATATCTCCTCGTCTCCGGACTGCAGCCTCTCCCAACCGCCCCTCCCAATGCTCTTCCGTCCTCATCCCGGCTTCTCCCAATGCTCTCCCATCCCAGCCACTAGGGATGGGACCATCTCTGCTCGCCTACAGCTCATCGAGCCACGCTGCTACAGCCAAGAGGAGATGCTCTGATGGCTTACGGACCACAAAATAGCTTTTTGGCTCGTGTGCTTCCAACTTTGCTGCCCTGGAGGCCCATAAGAGGGGCAGGCTGTCAGATCTCTGCTGCCTGTTATTCGGCTGTGTACATGCCAGAATAAGAGACAAGTCCAGCGTGTCTCTTCCCTGGCTTTATTCTCCTGCTCCTCAGCGCTCTGGGAGCAGAAGAGGTTGACAGCTACCCATAGCCCTGTCCTTGATGCAGTCTAGTCCCTGTCTTAGCCTGTGCATGCCTCTGGCCTCCCCGACACCCTGCRGGATGGTTTTCCACCCTTCCCAGGGTTGGAAACCATGCCATGGGTTCACCTTGACGTTGGGCTGCCGTTTGGGGGGGGCGACTGATGTTTCGCTCGTCGAATGAGACGGCGTCTCGGGAGAGGGGAGTCTGCAACCTGAGACGGTCGGGGCTGGTTTTAAGGAGGGAGGACAACTCCAAACCCTTCYGAGACGTGCCCAGGGCAGGCAGCTCCCACGTCCCTTCCCAGCATTAATGGAAATGAGGTGGGGCCCTTGTGTGGGTTATTTCCCGGTGTGCCCATAAAACCGGAGCAGATGGAAGTCTTTGGAGCTGCCCCTGCTCAGGGGAGCTCAGCCCAGCCGTGCTGGAGCCAGCGTGTGTGGGAGCGAGGCATCTGGTGTCTGCAACAGCTTTGCTCCCGTCCTGTTGGTGTGGGCCCCAGGGAAGTGAAGGGTGTTTAATCAGAAAGGATATTCAGGGCAAAGTGAGGGTGGCAAAGGAGGAGGCTTTTTTTTACTGAGATGTTTGCAGCGTTGCTTTTAGTTTTGCTTGCGGCGGGAAAGCGTCCGTTATGTTTAAGCAAGTGGCTTTTTACAGCCCGACCTTTGCTCTGCTGGGCTGGAGCTGGCAAAGGAAGAGTTTGACCCAAACCCAGRAGGACGTTTGGGTCCTGCAAGGTTTCCACTGCTCGTCCTGGGGCCGTAGGGCTGGAGGTACCCAGGCAGAAAACCCTAACGTCAGAGAGATGCCCCTGTCCTGACACTCTGCTACCAGCCATCAAGTGCACCGTCACCTTTACGAGGATATTGCTCTGGTTTGGCAGGCTCTGCTTTCTGAAATGCCCCGAAGGCTGGAATTAACGGTATCATCTCTGAAATCTTTATGAAATTCTGCGTTAGCTCTTTATTTCAGATGGGATTGACTGGTGTGGGGCAGACTAAACACATTCCCACRTTATTCCGTTTTCTCTTTAACAAACTGGCATGATTTGAACTCCCTCTTGGCGTTTCAGGACACTGAAAATCAATGGCAGTACTTAACACCRTCTATTTACGTCATCATACGCTTCCTATTATTTATTTGTTTATCCATTCGGTTTTTCAGACTCCAAGGGGCAAGTAACACAGAGAGGCTGATTTAAGCATCTGTGGTGTTCATGGCTCTTGTGCAACGTCCTTCTTTAATGCTATGGGAATGAAAATGATTTATCAGCRGTCGCGGCAGCTTTATGCAGCGCATACCTCACCTGGCTCCTGCCCCACGGCCCCCTTTGACGTCGACTGAACGTTGAATTAAGCATTGCCGAACCTGCTCCACTATTGACGATTCTGCTGCTCCCACCCGAGGCCACGTCGCATTCCCTGCTGCGCGTTGTCCCTTTTGTTCCTATCCTAAAATGCCTCCTTGTTGTACTTAGCTCTCCTGGGTATCGATTGTTCTTAGCATCCTTTTGTTTCGCTAACTGATTTTCTGCAGCGCAGAACACGAGACCTGCCGCGCAGGGCTGCACCAGGGTGTCCCAAGCCCCGCRTCCTCTCAGAGCCCAGAGATGGACGTCTAAGTCCAGCCATCCATCTAGCCTAGTCCATCTAGTCCAAGAGTAAAACCAGGCTAAGCTAATGCAAGATTTCCCRGTAGTCCTCTCCCAGCCTCTGACCATCTTCAGCTCGGGACATTTCCCGAGCCTCTTGTGGTTCATCTTCTTAGGAACCCACAGAGCACTGTTCTTAATTTCTGGATGATATTTGCAGTTCCTAGTAACTCATTTATTAGGACTGCTAAGCCTCCCCCCCCCTTCCTTTCCCGATTCTTTTGTGTTACCACTTTGTCCATAACCCTGGCCAATTGTTTGCTTTCTGCACAACTGTGAGTTTATGGCTTTTTGGATTTCTAAGAAAACAGTTTTTAAAAGTTTACAATTATCATCCTGCCTTGGTAGGACAAAGACCAAATGACCCCTTAAGGTCTCTCTTCGCCCAATTTTCTATGATCCCATGAGTCATTTTTTTCTATTCATATTCTGTCTTCCAATGGATTTAGTTCCTAATTGTTTTCAGCTTTGCGGAAYTGGCCCTTTTCAAGCTGATAAATGTAACTCTATTATGGTTTGAACTTTCTGCTTGYGTATACAATCATGTCACAACGGTTTACACTGAAGCCACCGCCAATGGTTAGCTCTGTATTGGGTTATTAGCCAGCAGCGATGAGTTCTGTGATGCAAATCCCCTCCTAAAGGTTCATCTCAATATTTGCAAAATGCATTTCCTTTTTCTTTAAGTAATGTCATTGGAGAAGTCACGGTTTTTGGTTAAGAGGAAATTCCAGGAAGCTGGAATTTCCTTTGGAGCCACGTTCAGGTGGAATCACAGGAACTGCAGGGTGAAGTTTTCTGGCATGCGAGGCAGCAATCGAGAGAGTCGTTCTTGGCCTTTAAAATCCACAGATCACGGAGCAAGACTCCTGGCAAGCTGCCTCTCTGTCACTTAGTTCCTCTGTGGCGGAGCTTTGTGTTTATTAGAGGCCCCTGGATGCCTGATAAACAATAACGGCCGGCGAAGGAGTCGTCTATGTGTGTGTGTGTGTGTGTGTGTGTGCGTGTGCGTGTGTGCATCTGCTGAATGACTGCTCTGCAGGAGGAGAATCACTGAACTCCGTACCCGTTGTATTTCAGGGCCTCCAGGACCCAAAGGAGACCAAGGCAATGAAGGAATGGAAGGTGAACCTGGTCTTCCCGGCCTTCCTGGGCTACGAGGTAAGGAACAACATGTCCAGCGTACACATAATCCAGCCAGGCTTGACCCAAAGTGCACAGAGTCAACGGGATCATTCCCAATGATTTCTCTAGRGTTCCAGTCTGACTATTGGGACCTTGCTGGCGTTGTAGAAAGATGGAATAATGTTAGGATAAACCTGCTGTCTCATCGTCTGCCAGATTTCTGGGGCTGTTCTTTGCAGTAGATTCCTCTATCTCTTGTCCTCCTTTCACCCTTCGATGACTCAAATCATGATGTGTCCCCCACATCCTATAGAYCAGTCTGTCATCTGAGATCACCACATCTACCCTAAGCCCAGCTTATCTGTTTGTTAGCTATACTCCACCCAATTAGTTTCCCTACATGCATCAGACTCGAGGTAGTTTTCCAGAGCCTGCTGTCCTGTCTGGAAGCCCTTCTCCTCGTGGTGAAGGTGTAGGCTGGCTAGGACACAGCTTGCAGTGCCTAGTCCCAGCTCTGACRCTGATTACTTAGGAGACCTTGGAAACCACTCCCTGTTTGTAAGCTTGGGGGTATTAGTACCAGTCCTCTCTGATGTGGCATCCTGCCAATCTCTGAAAGCTCCTAGGTCTTCTGGTCCCTGTTGCATCACCTTGCATCACCCTGTTTCATTCCCTTCTTACATCCAAGATTGTCTCTTCCCTGTCCTTGCTGACGTCATTTCCAATACCGCATGACAGTTCCTCTCTTCCTCTGGCTACTTAGCAGCTGTCCCTTCTCGAAGTCCAATATTTGGAGGGTTTGACTGATCCCAGATCACGTGGGTTTCAGGAGGACCTCCATGCCAATGTGCACTCTGTGTTCCCACCATTAGCAGGRCATATCTGCGGTACTCATACCGCAACGCCTGGGCTGACACAGCACTGGGACTGAGACACCAAGCGTGGAGAAGCTCCTGCTTGGACCATGCTGTCACTTACTCAGGTGCAGAAATGCAAGTCTTTAGGGGCAAAAGTCTCTCTCATCTTCCAKCTTGTCCCTTGGCCTCCTGCCTTCCCCCTCCATTACTGGAAGGACAGTGAGAGCTACATAAGTCCGTTAGCTGCCTGCAGGCTTCTTTGAAATAGCCACTCAGCAAAGGTTGATGTTTCTCAGAGCTGGAGCTGGGCATAGCTCACTAAAGAGGCACCAGAGGGGTTGGCACCAGCAGCCTGCAGCCAAAGGTGGGGAGGAGGGACCCAGCTCAGGGCCCTTCCAGCCTGCGAGAGGGGACCGTCGTCATCAGCGAGGTTGGGAAAGCTGAGGCTTTGGTAGGATACTTCTTCAATTTCAAGAATGCATTTTTTTTTCTTCTTAATTCAAACCATTGTTTTTAAGAGAAATTCAATTTAAGAAGCAACAATCCTCCACCCCCAGGAAAACATGTTTTTCTGACAAACGAGAAACTCATTCTGTCACATCAGAAAGAACTGGGAGGAACAAGCTAGGATTCCCCTATGGCTGTGATGGCGCTGCTGAGGTCTCTGGTCAAGTGAACCCTGACCACAGATATTCTGGGAATGCCCGGCCTTCTGGATGAGTACTCGGCTTGAGCCTGTTTCTAATTTTAAGCCAAACCTGGAACCACTAGGTTTACACCCAACACTTGGATATGGTGCAGAGCTTGCTGGAGGATCCCTTCTGGTGAAGACCACCTGCGRTCTGGTGGCTGCTGTCCCCTACAGGCTCTTTCCTGTCGAGGTGACAGGATCCTTCCTGTCTGGGACGTGGTGTCCTAGTCCTCTTTCTCCATCCTCTTACATCCTGGAGGAGAAATCTGCCTGCCACAGGATCTGACCATCAACCTCATATTGTGCCAGGGAATTAAACCATGCCAGTCCTGGCAGGCAGCACCACGGGGTGCCATGGGGCAATGTCCCACCCTGACACCGATTAATTAACTGGTGAAGATGTGACCTGCATAGGGGTCTTGGTACTGGAGCAGGTGAGTTCAGGCCCCTGGACTCCTGGATCTGAGCTGCCAAAACTGGGCTGGTATGAAACCTGCACGTTTCTGGTGCTCCCTTTTCCCCTGTTCCCAGGAGGATGGCAGGACCGCCCAAGTTCGGCAAAGCCAGCCAGGAAACCTGATCACTCTCTGAAAGCCCTTGTCAGCRCTGGCTGCCCATGCTCRTTTCACGGACAGCTATTTTATGTGCGTTGACAGATTCATGGCTGTTTTTCTTGGGTGAAATAAGCATCAGAAATACATCATCTGGTTTCTTTCCTTTTTTTTTTTTTTTTTGTTTAAACAAAAAAGCAAAACAATCCCTGGAGGGTTCACCTATGGGAAGAGTTGACAAAATAACCATGATTTCTAGCGCTTTGTCCTCCTCGCTTTCCCTGGTGCTTTTCTGGGCAGGATCACAGCACCAGCCTTTTGGGTTCAGGCAGCTCAGGTTCAGGCGTGGCCAGCATTTTCAAGCATCTCTGCACTTCCTTCCTTCCCCTGGGTCTTCTACACAAATACGGATCTGGCCCTGACACAGTGCTTCCCCCAGAGAGGGAGGCAAGGCGTTAGCTGAATGCAGCAGACAAAGGGTTAAGCCCCAGGTTGTGTCCACTGGAGTTGGTGCCCAAATTCCTCCTGACTGCTTTGGCTGCAGAGCTGAGCCTCGAGGGGAGAAACGTGTCCACGTACAGAGTGACCCCTGGCAAGCAGAGCGCGCAGCCCTCTGCTCTGGAGGTGCTTCTCCCCAAGGGACCTGGCTGGAAGCAGATAAGACAGAGAAGACCTGGCTCTTGTAGCTGTACAGCACTTGCATTGTGGATAGTAGAAGGATCTGGTTCAAAGCATAGGAAAATATTGACTAAGGCTGGAAAAGCCCAATGCAGAAGGGACACGATGCTCAGTGCAAGGGGAACTTAGGTCTCCTTCAGCACCCAGATGTGGGCATGGGAGATCAGCAGCATCGTGCCAGGCAGATGTCTGAGCTTGGATGCTGAAGGAGCTGCTCTCTCGCTGAGGACTTCTCCCCGGAGAGTTTCTCGTCTGGCATGGGCTCAGGTCRCAGCTGGGGTCCATGCTGCAGGGCAGCCACTACTCATGCGTCCCGCTGGGCCAATATGCCTGGATGCAAGGGGTGCACAACTCCCAGCTCTTCCTGTGGCACCTCATGGCTCCTTGTGGTCTTCATTCCCCCCTGGCTCCTCTGTCTTATTCCTTGTTCTCCAATCTTGGGGCCTGGCTGTTATGTTGCTCTGAGCCCTAAGATGCTCAGAGCCTTATCAGCACCAGCCCATCTCCAGCTTAAATCCATCCTGTATCTAGGGGCAGATACAGAAAGAAGTTATGGGCTAAACTCTCAGGTGTGTCCTTCTGATGATCCTTGACTGCTGGCAAAGAACCACAGACCAACTAGCATTTCTGCTGGCAAGCAACACGTGTGTGTGTGTGTGTGAAGCTGGTTTATGTAGGTTCCCACTGCAGTAGGACCATTTTGTCTCTTTGTCCCTACTCCAGGGCTACCCGGGGAGAGAGGACCACCAGGACCACGTGGCTTGAAAGGGGACCAAGGAGACCTTGGCCCTCCAGGTCCAGCAGGGTTCCGGGGATTCAGAGGTAAGGACCAACCTTGGTGCAAAAGCTCCTGGGTGGGTCATTGGTGTTCTGGCTGGGCTTCCTGCAGCAAACTGGCTCTGGAGACCAGTGTCAAGATGGCAGAGAAACTGGTTGGTGGTGTGAGAGCGTCAGGGCCCATCTGCCCTGGCTTGTGACCCACCTGGAGCTTCCTGGGCAGAGTGGAAATCTTGCCGAGCTCGGGGTGTGCCCACTTGCTCTTGTGCACGAATAACCTCTCCACTGAGTCCTTTCCACCAAGGGACAGTGGTGGAGAGTCCAGAGCTTGGAGGCAGAGGGTCAAAACAGTTGTTATGGTCATGCTCCAGCCAGCTGTAGTCTAGGAGTCCTCAGCTCCTGCAGTGTAGGGAGGCTCGGCCAGGAGCTGGCATGGGTGGCAGCGCTGCCTGGGCTGGGCACTCATGGCCCTACTGACCCCTCCAAGGCCATGCGAGGACCTGCCAGGCTGCCCTCCCACCCTCCCACATGTGGCTTGGGCAGGGTTTTAGYGACAGTACAGAGTTCAGACTTTGTTTTTCTGGTCACCCTTTCTGGCTCCCTGTGGTTTCACGGAGCCTCACCACACCCGGGTTAAGAGCAGAGAGAAGTTCTGGGTGTGGAAAATGTGCACCTGTTTAGCAGGACGGGTTGGTCCCAGGAGACCTTCTAAAAGAAGTTCCATGCTACGACTTAAAACAGAACCAATAATCCCAGTTTCCAAAACATGCTTTTTTTTTTTTTTTTTTTAACCTCAAAACACCTTGGGTGACGGAGGTGTGGGGGAGGCAGGAAGAGCCCAGCCCAGCAGACCCGGTGCCTCCCTGGGCAGAGCGGCATGTGTCTGCAGCCTGCCCTGGCGATCGCAAGCCCCTTCTGCAGACAACCTGGTACAGACAGTGGTAGGGAGGGTGGGAGGTGCCGTGGCTTCAAACAGCACACGTGGCAGAAAGCCGTACATCTGTCCACGTTCTCCTCATCTCTTGCTTGTGTGTGATGTTGACCTGGGACACGGCCACGCTGGCCCCCATGGACGTGTGACAGCAGCCAGGGAAAAGGGAAGTGTGGGCCAGTGAATGTGCCTGGAATAACGCCCTGAACTTGGGGAATGGGGGTGGTGTTGTCCCTTCTTGTGGAGATCCCATATGTTATGCGTCTTACAACCTCTCGCTTTTGACGGTACTACGCAGTAAGTTCTTCTGATGAATTGCATGTGTGAAAGCGAAAGGAAAATGTCCTCTTTAAACACATCTCTCTCTTATATCTGCAAACTTGGCATCAYGCTGGAAAGATGGCCAGAGAGTTAGCTTCCAGTTTTCCTGTACRTCCTCTGAAGTGTCTGGTGCCGGTCGTTGCCAGAGGCAGGGATCCAGGGGAGACCTCTGTGTCCAGCCTGATCGTCCCTCCTTCTTTTGTGGCTTGCCACAGCTGTGTCCAGCTCTTGCACCAGGCACACTAACCAAAAGCCCTATTGCACCCTAGGGGCAGGACCAGATCGTCCATCCTTTCTTCATTTTGTAGTGACTTTGTGCGAAGGACCTTTCCTAGGGACATGCCATCCTCCTCCCACAGTGTCAATTCCTCAACGTGCAGACCCAGGAGGCTTTAGCTGCAGGTGGAAAGGAGACGTAGGAGCAGAGACACTTCCAGTGGCATCCCTACTTAGCACGAGAGCAAAGTAAAGCTCTCAGACCTGCAGCTCAAGGCAAGACGCTCTCTTGTAAAATTAGCGTGAGCTCTTAACCCAGCGATGCGGCACGCGTTCTTCTCCGRCTCTAATCTCTGTTATTTAGCACGTCTCAGTCTAGCTGACTCAGCTTTGCATGCTGTGTTCACGTTCAGCAGGCAACAGGGGCTAATTATGGGGACGCCTTCTCTTCGTCTGGCTCATGTCCCCCTTCAGTGGTCCAAGGAGGCCATGGGCACTGCCACAGCAAAGAGACATTGCCCTGTCTATCAGCTGCAGAGGGCTAGCGTGGTTCGCAGCAGAGCTGCGTCCATGCAGCAGAGGCGGGTGAGAAGGTAGGAGATGGGGTGGGTGTGCAGAAAGGAGGTCCCCAAGCAATGCAGCACATGTTGTGGGTTGTGTGATGAGGAGCGGCTGTGCTACGCAGCAGCCTTCTCCCATCTGCAGCCCAGCTGCATCCAGCCAGCGGATTATCAGTGTCTGAGAGTTGGATACTTTCTGGCCCCCGTGCTGCAGGGTGGGAGATGCCAGGAGCTCAGTGTCCTCCAGATGGGAAGCTCCGTTCCAGACCAGGCTGGGCTGCATTGCAGTCCGTGCCATCAGGCAACAGTGAAGCACAAGCAAGACACGTTCCTGGTTCTCACCAACGGCTCTGATGGCAGCCTCCACAATTCGCCTCGTTCTTCTCATACCAAACATTACTACAGCGCTGGAGGGGTTTCAGGAGGAATTACCATCACTCCCGCTAATGACTGATCCTATTTCCCTTGAGCCGTTACTGCTGTAATCACCTGGCTTACTGACGTGATGGCTCTATTTATGCCATCGGTCTCCCAGTCATCCCGATCTGGACATTAGCTGACCTGCCAAGACCCATTTACTGATGGAGATGGCTCTCCAGGCCACACGGCTGGTTAGTTTGATATTTGTGCACTGTGTTGTGGTCTAGAAGCACTCAACACTGCTTTTTCCATCACCCCTTCTCGTCCAGCAGAAGGGAGCCCAGTGTTTCTGAGCTGGTGGAGCCTTGGCTCCCAGTCTGCATCTGTCTCGTGCTACCCAAAGTGGAGGCTGCTGTCAGAGCAAAGAGCCTTACATGGCACGTGCTGTGGGGATGAAAGAACAAAGAAACTGCAGTATTTCAAGTTTGTTTTCCTGTTTTCTGATATCCTCTCTCTGCCTTTTTGGAGATAACTCCAGCCCTTAAGATTGCAGTTTCCCAGCAAGGATATGGGTGTCCCAGGTGCAAGACTCCTTCCAAGCTGTGAAGAGCTAAGGCAAAAACTGTGGGGTAAAAACGTCTGGCCCGGTCTTGCAGGAGGTCACAAAACCCCCTTGAAATGGGCTTGGGCAAGAGCCTTGCAAATCCGTGAGCRCTGCAGAGCCTTGCGCTAACGCGAGGGAGGTAGTGACTCCTCAAGCAATCAGTGGCTAAGATGTTCCTGGCAGCAAATCAAACAACTGCTGCGCTGAGATTCGCCAACCAAAACCACAGTGTACATTGGGTCTGTGGTTTCCTCTCTTTCCTTGGAGCAGAGGAAGGTAGGCTTTTCTCACTGGCTGATGCCAAGCAATGGCTTGACRAGGAAATTATAGCGAGAAGCATGGGCGAATTAAACTGTACTTCAGGCCCAGCCAAACACTCCCCCTCTCACTCTTGAAGCTGGTTGCTAAAGGCATTTTTGTTTTTCCCTGAGCGCCAGTGCCCGTGCGTGTGTCAGGAAGCGCCGGAGGCCTCAGCCTCGTRAACGCTGGTCTCTCGAGATGAGAGGCTGATCAGGACCAAACCCTGACAACCAGATTTGCCCAGCAAAACGAGCCCTGGGAGGAGATGCCTCTTTGGGATGGAGGATGTTGATGAAGTCATGCTTCAAGCTGGGGACTGCCTAGACCGCAAGGATGGAGCCCTTCCAAGACCCACATCCCTGCAAGCATCGGGGAGCACATCACCTCCCTCGCTCTTCCTCAGCCACCTGCGCTGTCTCCAGCCACTAGCATGGCAGATGGGCAACATTTGCAACCTTCCTCCCAGCCGTGTTTGCTGCTGGTCCCACCAGCTCCATCTGCATCAAGGGGTCCCTCCCTCCACGTCCCCTTTCTAACCCACCTGGACGAAGGTGGCCAGCAAAGCCCAGGGTTGGACATGTCTCATCCCAAGTGAGCCCCGGCTCCCGAATCAAAGCCTCCCTATCCAAACTCCCTGAGGTCAGGGGTGCTCGGGTAAAGGGGCTTCATCTCCACCGTTCTCCAATAAATAGCGAAACACTCTGGCAGTGAGCACTGAGTTTCTACGGTTTATGGGATTCTCGGCAATTTATAGGAAACAGACACGGAGCGAGGCAACGGTCCAAGCCCTGGCTTTAAGGAAAGGCCTGTTTTCCTGCAGCACTAGTCTTACACTTCTATAGCAGCTTTCTTCTGAGTCTACGGTAACTATCAGCTCGCTGGGAAATACAGCCTTTTCGGGGGGGGAAGGGACGTCAAGGCGGACGAGCCTCCTCGCCGAAAATCCAATGGCTGCTCATCCCGACAGCCCCGCAGCAGTGTTTCTGGCAGGTCTGGGTTCGCTTACAGGGATGGGTTGATCTGTTCTAGCGTTGACCACTGTGCACCAGCCCTTTCGCCTCCCGTGGGGCTGCTGCTCTTCCTCTCCACGACGGAGCAGCCGTTCCCCATCGTTTTCCATTTTGCTGTTTTCCTGCCCTTCGTCCCATCCTTCAAAATTACCCCAGTAAAGTATTATTTTCCTTGTTTCCAAACGGGGAAAATGATTATAGAAAGTGACTGTAAATCAGCCTGCTTTACCCTTCCTCGGGGAACGTTGTACAGGGAACACGAGGAAACAGCAGTAAATTAGCCACAGAGGCGATTGCTAACCTATAGATGAATTCATGGCAAATGAGAGAAATCCTCTTCCTAAATCCCACGTGCAAGTAAGGAGGAATTTTCTCGCATGTTGCTGCAAACAGAGCACGTTTCTAGGTGTGAGCAGTCGCGTGGGATTACCTCTGCATTAAGAAGGGAGCAGCAAATCCGTCCAAGGTACATCAGTCAAAGCACCTTTAAAGTGTGCCTGTTTTCAAGGTCCCTTTCAGACCAGTGATTTCCATACACAGCATTGTTGAAGGAAGGAAAAATATTATACTTTCTGTTTCTTATGATTTAAATTCCATCTTACAGCGAGTGGAAGTGGGATTTAGCAGAGATTTCACATCTTCTGCAGGCAACAGTTCCCAACAGCGGTTGGACGTGACCCTACAGAGCCATCTGGGCTCAGTCTGTGTCTTTTGAACAACATCATCCCTCTCCCCACCGGGACCTGGCACAGAAATCTTCCTGGGAACTGCCCAAGGGATGGGACTTTGCTGACGGTACAGCAGGTTTGCAATTGCTCTTGGGGCCATTGGCACAGACCAGAGACCAAGGGCACCCGATCATGCTGCTCCACCGCATCCTGCAAACCTCGACTGGTTCGTCCAGAAAAAACAGGACCAAACCTAGACTCAACCGTGCTGATTTACTTGCAGTGAGAAATTGCCAAGATAGTCGCTGGATGAAGGCACCAGCCATCCCTCCTGGTGGGACCAGCAGCGACTCCAGCACCAGGGCTTTCCTCCTGGTCTTGCTGGATCTGCCCAGCTCCCGTGACTCCCTCATTTCCAGCTRGTGCCAGGCCTTGCCCTCCACTAGGGATGCTCCTGAGACCCAGCTGGGGCCTGACAGCTCGGAGAGCTGGGCCTGAACCGAAGGGACAGGCGCCAAATCGGATGGGAGCTGTGCCACGATGGGGCTGTCCTCTGCTTGCCGGAGAGCTTGTTTAGAAGAAAAGAGRGAAGGGAAGAAGGGAAAACCAGAAATGAAGGAAAAGCAACCAACCAAAGTCGRAGGGGAGGGATGGGAAATGAGGAGGAGAAGAAGCAGAGAAGCCACCCTCCATGGGGGCACTGGCACCTGCATTTTTGGGGTGAAGTTCAGCGTTTTTGCAAAGGCGTTTGAGCCGTGCTGATGGAGAGCAGCAGGCAGCAGCTACGTGCTAATACTGATGTCTTCACCCTGCTGAGAGATGCAAGAGCAGAAGCAATGGGCTGGTGGCTCGGGGGAAYCCACGAGTGAGTACGAAGCGATGCATGAGGGAGAAGCCACTCTCTAACCCTCTCTGGAGTCGGGATCCGGAACGACTCCCCATCACAAGTGCACTGAAAGCATCCGAGCACAACCAGCCCCATGACCAGGCAAACTCTAGGGAAGGAGGAGAGAGGCAACGGGAAATACTCCGCCACCGGCCGCTGCTGGAAGCAGGGTGTTGGATGCACGGGAGCCGCGGGCTGAGCCGGGGCGGCCGCGCCGCGCTCTTCCCTTCCCTACGTGCCTGTGACCTGCCCGGGAGAACTCGCAAAGGGATTTCCTCCCGGCACCGCACGGGCACTGCAGAGGCTGCGGTTTGGAGCGGTCGTTTCCCCGGGTCTCCTCGTCCTACATGATCGCTATTTATTTGTTTGCACCGTAGCAGTAGGTCACTGGGACGAAGGTCTTTCCTGTGCCAGATGTATCTGAAGCTAAAAAAAAAAAAAGCAGCTTAAAGCAGCTTCTAATGCAGTAGCGCAGGTCGGAGATGGGGAGGAAACGCGTACGTGGATTTTTTTTTTTTTTGTTGCGTTTATCAGCTTTGGCACGCCCCAGGTCCGATCCAGAGTCCGTCAGAACGAATTTCCCTGGCGTTTCCCGGTTGCCCGAGCCGTGCGCCCAGCTCTGCCTTGTCCCGGCAGCGGCTGCGTTGGGACGATGCTGCGTATTTTGCACCTGCCTGGTTTTGCCTGAATAGAGACTTGGTGGCCTCGCTGGTATTTCAGCACTGCGGTATTTCACCAGCRGGATACTCGGCTTTTCCTCGGGGCTCCCAGGTGAGCAGCGTGAGCGGCCCTAGAGACTCGCGACGATGCATTTCGCCCGCTGGTTGGAGAAAGCCCTCGCCGGGGCGGGCAGAGGCTTGTCCCCCCGCGGCGGCGGCGGGGATCCCCCTCRCCAACGCCGGAGCAGAAACGTGCTTGGCTCCGGCGCTGCGTTACGCTCCGGTTTCGCCTCGATCGTCCGCGAGCCCTGCGGAGGGTCTGGCCGGCGTCCCGCCTCCGAGGCCGCTGCAAAAAAAGGGGGTTATTGCTGCCTTTTCTGCCTTTTGCCAGCTGTGCCTCAAAAAAAAAAAAAAATCTCTCCTTGGAGCGGTCGGTTATGGTTTTGCATTCAGTTTGCGCCAGGGTATTGATGCTCTTTGCCAGCCTTCTCGGCTGGATCCGACTTCCGCTTTCCGAAGGATGCCTCTTCACGTGCCTCCGCCTTGTTTTCCAGCCGGTCTGGCCTTTTAGCCTTGGCCTTTCCCTTAAGTGTTTCTAAGACTAACAAAACGTCCCTAAACAGCCTTCGAGCTTCCTGCCGTCGTTTGACCGCTGTCGTTGCTCCTTTCGCTTCCCCGCGGCGTCCTCGTTTCCGCGTTGTCGGAAAGCAGGAGCGGGTTCGTTTTACAAAGGAGCCGAATCGGAGCTTTCTTGCGGGGGTCCCGCGAAGCCGTCGCCGGCGTAAGCTCAAGCTGCGCTCCGTCCCGCACGGGGGCTGTCGGAGTCTCCCGTTACTGTTGTTGCATTAGATAATTATATATATGATCATTGCGTTATATAACGCAGCTCCGAATTTCTCTGATTTGTCCCYGTTGCGGTTTGCACACGAACGGGACAAGCAATAACACGGCTGAGCTCGTGGCGCAGCCTTCCTGCGGTCGGCACGGGGGGGGATTTTCTTAGCGGTGGCTTTGCTTTAGCAGCGGGGCAAAGGGAGGCCGCGCGCGCGCGTGCGCCGGAGCTGGGAAGCCGGGGAGCGTTTTGGGGAGGAATGCGAAAGCAGCGCGACCGCGTCTTTGCAATCTCTCGGTCGGAGCTTGCTCACATGCACGGCGACGCCGGCGCGTCCGGCTGAGCATCGCCGGCGGGAGCCGGGGCGCAGCCAGCGTCACGTGCCGCCGAGCCGCATCCCTGGCCCCTCTCCCGCTGCTCTCTCTCCGGGCTCGTGTCATCTGGTTCCCATCACGGAGCAGGCTCCAGGCAGCTTTCCTCCATCTGACACAGCTGCGGCTGCCCAGGGGAGCAATCCCGGCTTCTCAGAGCCTCCAAGTTAAAGGGCAAGAATTTCCTGCACGCTTTTTTTTCTTTTTTTAATAAGAAATTTCTGCGTGCGTGTGTGTGTGTGTGTGTGTGTGTGTTGTTTGTTGTTATTACACGGAGACAAAAGAGGAGCATATGTCAAAGCGGGGCCCAAAAATCGCCCGGCCGCACCCCAGCGGCGCAGCTCGCAGGGGCTCGCGGGAAGCGGCCACGCAGCGCCGTCCCCGGCGGCATTGGCGCGGGAGCCGAGCGACGTACCCAGGCCGTGACGGTCCCAGCTGCTCCTTCCACCCCAGTTTTCTTCCCCCCCGTCTTTTCCGTGCGGTGCAAACCCACGCCGGGCTCGCAGAGCTGGCGGGAGCCTTCGCGCCGATGCCCGGCGGGGAAAACTCTGCCACCGCCTGCAAGGAGCCGCGGCGCAAACCCGGCTGCTCAGAAACACCCCCCCCCCCCGGCGGCTTTGCTCCTTGGCAGAAATGGGGTTTGGATCGGTGGATCGGCTCGTGAGGAAATACCGACTTTCTGCAGGAAGCGCCGCTGAGAGGGCGACCGCCCGGGTGGCCRCAGAGGAGCCATTTGCCGCTTTGTGCCTCAGTTTTCCCATCTGTAAAATGGGGGGATAAAGCCCTTTGGGGGCTACCGATGAACGGCGCTGTCTGGGAGCTGGGTAGCGCTGTGCAAAACCCGTACCAAACCGATCCGCCTGACACCCTGCTCTTTCTCTTCGCAGGCGACCGAGGCCCGAAGGGCGAGAAGGGGGACCGCGGCGGCGACACGGGTAAGCGGGCGCGGGTCCCACCCCGGCGCCRTTCCCAGGACCCGCCGGCGAACCCCTCGGGAAACGCCGGCTGCAAAGGGCGCCGGGGGCAAAGCTTGAGCTCTCCAAGCGTCGTGTTTTCTGTCCGCGCAACGAGTCCRAGCCGCTGCATAAATCGCAGCAGCGTCGCGAAGCGCGGGAGCGGTCGCTAGGTCTCGTGGCTGAGGGGCTCGTTGCATCAAACCGGGAAAGGGGCCTGGCGCCTCCTCCGGGCGGGAAAGCGGGCTGAGAGGTCGTCGTCGTTACTGCTGTTTTTAAGCCCTTGGGAGAGGTGCGAAGGGCCGTGCGAGCAGACGGGTGGCGTGCGAGGGAGCAGGKCTGGGGCACCAGGAGCGGGACGTCGAGTCTTGCCCCCTTCCCGCGGAGCCCCTGCCTCCAGCGGGCATCTCCTCCRGGGCCGAAAGCAGCACGTGCCCGCCGATCCCCAGCAGCCCGGTGCTGGGTTTCCAGGCTGGCAACCRGAGAAGCGTCTGTGCCCTGTCTGGGGAAGGAGCCCGGGGCACGTGGAGCTGGAGCTGGAGGTGGTCTGTGCACCCGCTGGCGTGCTGCAGCCACACTATGTGGGCAGCTCGCCCCTGAAACCTCAGAGGTGCTCATGGTCTCCTCCGAGCGTGGGACATCCCTCCTTCCCCACCTCAGATGTCCCTCCTCTTCACCTGAGTCATCCCTCCTTCCCCACCTGGGACATCCCTCCTTCCCCACCTGAGTCATCCCTCCTTCCCCATCTCAGACATCACCTGAGTCATCCCTCCTTCCCACCTGGGACATCCCTCCTTTCCCATCTCAGACATCACCTGAGTCATCCCTCCTTCCCACCTGGGACATCCCTCCTTCCCCATCTCAGGCATCACCTGAGTCATCTCTCCTTCCCCACCTGGGACATCCCTCCTTCCCCATCTCAGGCATCACCTGAGTCATCCTTCCTTCCCCACCTGAGTCATCCCTCCTTCCCCACCTGGGACATCCCTCCTTCTCCACCTGGGACATCCCTCCTTCCCCACCTGGGACATCTCTCCTTCCCCATCTCAGGCATCACCTCAGACATGCCTCCTTCCCCACCTGAGTCATCTCTCCTTCCTCACCTCAGACATCCCTCCTTCCCCACCTGGGACATCCCTCCTTCTCCACCTGGGACATCCCTCCTTCCCCACCTGAGATATCCTTCCTTCCCCGCCTGGGACATCCCTCAGTTCCCACCTCAGACATCCCTTCTTCCTCACCTGGGACATCTCTCCTTCCCTTCCTGGGACACCCCTCCTTCCCCACCTCCCTGCAGGACCAGAGCGGGAGCAGGGGAGATGGAAAGGCAGAAGGGAYGAGATGGCAGAAGGAGGTCAAACCAGCGATGCCCTGGGGCGAGAGGAAAGCTCTACATGTCGCGGGGAACYGAAGCGGGAGGTGAAAGAGGGTCTCGGTGGAGGGAAGAGGCAGGGCCTGGCAGGGCGTGCTTTGGGCGCTCTTCTTGCTCTGAGCAGCCCCATCCTGTGCCATGTGCCGCAGGCGCAGGAGGACACGGCTCCCTGGGAACAGACTCTATCCAGGTGGGCAGATCCAATGATGTGGGATGCTCCTGGGAGACACGCATCTCCTGCAATGCCCCAGCTCATCAGCAAGCTCCAACAGCTCGGGAACAAGTGTCCCTGTGATGCCTGGAGTGCTGCAAACGGGCTGGCAGCTCCAGCACGGTGGGAATGCCAGGAGTAGCAGCGAAGGAGGCAGGGGACGCCACGTTGGGGACATCCCAGCTGCCACCTCTCGAAGGCCTGAGATGCGGCCGCTTGGCCGTGTGCACACCAGACCCCAGGATGCCTCAGAGCTGCCTGTGCAGACCTGGCTGGAATAGCGTAGATCCCGGCTCCCGCACCCGAGGGACCCACGCGGTCCCAGGCTCTGGCATCTCTTGTAGCCACAGCGGGGCAACGCGCGGAGGAGATCCCACCTCTCCGTCCACCCACACCCCAGCAGGACCTTCGGTTTCCCGGTGGGGCCCCCCAAAAAACACTTAGCACATCCCAGAGCTTCGAGCTCTCCGGCTCAGCGGAGCACAGCCGAGGCAGCCAAGGAGGCGGCACAGACCTGCCCGTTCCCTCTCCCACCCGGAGGCCGGTGCCGTGGAGGCGCATCTCTGGGTTGCGTGGATCAAAGCTCCAACCGGGCGACCGGCACGCGGAGATGAAGGAGAGGCCGGGCAGCGCCGGCGCCGAGCCTTCCTCCCACGGCGAGCAGGGAGCCGCGGCCCCGCTTCCTCGCTGGGGCAGATGGTCTCAATTACCAGGCGGGAGACGATATCTCGCCGCAGCTGCAAAGAATCAGGCCCTTGTTTTCGCAGCCACCAGGGCTCATTTCTCCTCTTTAGCTTTTCCTTCCTTGCTTGGCATCGGCTTTTCGGGGGCTGGCGGGGGAGCAGGCCGGGTGGGGAGGGGGGAGCTCGAAGCGTTTTGGAAGTCGCCGGTGCGGTGAAAACAAGCACAGGGGAAAAAAAAAAGGAGCGAAGACCTCGGGGTTTATTGAGTACGATGCAAAGGGAAAGCTGGAAAACCCCGCGCGCCGGGATGCTGCTCCAAGGCRGATGGGGCCAGGCCGTGTCGCAGGCAGCGCCGAGCCCGGCACCGGGCTGCGGCGGTGGCTTTGGCTCGCCCGGCCAAGTCCCGGTCCCGAGGGCTGCCTACGCCGGGGAGGAAAGATCCCCTGGGATTCRCTGCCCTGGCGCTGGCTCTTTGCCCCGCGCAGCCCATGCCGGCGCGCCAGAGCCGTCCCAGTTCTGCAGCTGCAGCAGCGCGGGACGTGCCGACGTCTCCGTGCAAACGCTTCGGAGCAGCTCCTGGCGAAGGGGCGACGTGTCCGTGGGCGCCGGTGCCGCTTCCGGACAGCCGGGGTGGCAGCAAGGACCGGGCTGGGCTGGGACGCCGCGGGCTGCAGCGAGAGGGGTCTGGGCACGGCGGGGCTGCGGGATTTGCTGTCGCAGGGCATCGGCGCCGCTTCGGTAGGAAAACCCTGGAGGCGCCGGGTTTTCTCAGCTGCTTTTAGCGCTRTTACTAATGCTCGTTAGAGGCTAAACGGAAGGGCCGCGGCCAGGGCTCGCGCCTGCTGAGCGCTGCCGCTTTCCTTGCAGCCCTCGCCCTGGCGATTAACGGGAACGTCCCAGTCCCACGCGAGCTTGGAGCAGCTGGGAGGAGGCTGTGGGGACAACCTGCAGTGATTCCTCTGACTCAGAGCAGGCTGGGACACGCCGGGGCCACGTTAGCTCTGTGCACCGGCTTCCCGCAAAACTATCCGCCGCCGCAGCGGGAACGGTGAGCCCTCTGCTCCAACCTGCCCCGCGTCCCCCAGGCTTCGTCTCGGGGACATCTGCGTGGAGGCACCTTGGTGGTGCAAAGCAAATGCTGAGCTAGTCCCTTTGGCCGGGGCCAGGCTGTGCCGGGTGGGTCAGGGCCAGACCTGGCATTAAGTAATTCCCTCGTGCGGTTGGTGGTTTCAGTGCACTAGGAAATTCCTCAGGGCTCAGTCGATGCCAGGATTATTAAGTACCTGGAATTAAGTGGCTGGTACCRTCCTCCGGTCCTGAGCCCACCTGGGGCAATCTGGCACGGCCAGGCTGCTCAGCGCTCCCCTCCCAACAAGCCCATCCAAACCACCCTGTCCCCCAGTAATCCCTGCCCTGGGATGGGTTGGGGCCAGGCACGTTGGCCCACGCCAGGCTAGGAGATACGTCCGGGGTGGGCAGGCTCGGGGCAGTGCTTGGTTAATGCATTAGCATGGCAATGTCTCCTCAGTGCCCTACTCTCTCTGCAGGCTAGCGACACCGTCACCTTCAGATTTACATCAGGTTTGGGCTGAGTCGCCCTCTGTGTCTCTCCATGGACTAGCAAGGGGCGCCCAGGGGACAAGGTGTAGTTAGAGCTAGGCAGGAGGACCGTGGGCTTCAGGACTCCTGCTTGAAGATGCATCGCTGCAGCCGTGCGAGGAGCTGGGCAGCCCTCGTTGGCAGCAATGTGCAGCTAGAAACTGTGATCTCAGATGCACACGGATAGGACAGCCGGTGCAAGCCGGGAACCGTGCAAAGAGAGGTCGGGAAAGCATGGCTTGATTCGAGAAGCAGAAAGGCTGGAAGGGGACTGGGCTGCTCTCTGTAAATGCACAGATAAGAGGGCAGGGTTGAGGCCATGGATGGAGTCAGAGGAGGAGGAAATGAGGATGTCATGATGAGGATTCGGTTCAGGTTGGAGGCTGGGAGAGGGCCTTGGACTGTCTGTAGCAAAGAGCCCCCCGAGAGGTCCCAGAGCTGCTGCGTTTCCTGGTGCCTGGAGAGCAGAAAGGGCCCCAAGGCGTCTCAGGGTGGCTTCGCCTTCGTGCTGGACCCGGAGCTCCCCCCAAGCGCGACCGTGATGAGAACATGGGCAGGGGACACCAAACACCTGGGGCAGGTCATGTCATGTGGCTCGGTGTCTCGGGGTGAAGAGCAGGGCCAAAAACATTCAGATCCTGGGTTTCTCTGGCAGAATCCCGCTCTCCTTGCTCAAGGGGGATGGCTTGCTCATTTGGAGCAGGGAGTCTGAACCGACTTGCAAGCAGGGGACATCAGTGTTGAATCAGGCACAAGCTTGGGTTGGCAGCAGCAGCTCACTTGGCAGCTCGAAGCGGTGGCCACGGTTGCGATGCACGTGTTCAGCCGAGAAGAGTCACTCCGTCCGGCCCTCAGATGACACCATCTCTGGGGTGATCCAAGGCAGCTGTTCAGCACGGCTCGGCAAAACTGCGCAAGGGCAGGGAGGAAATGTCCCATCCCAGATTGCAAACAGGTTTTTTTTTTTTACCAGGACTCATTTGAGATGACCTGTGTAATTTATGGCTCCATTGCTTGAGAAAGGTTACACCAGTAGAAAGCCCTCTGACCCATCGGACCACTGCAGCTTTCCAGATGAGCCTCTCCTTAACGGCTCAGCCGGCCCCAAGACGGGGGGTTGTGCAAAATATCAGCAAGACAATTTAGAGACGACGTGAAATGTTTCTTGGCTCCTCTGTGAACCTGATGCTCTGCCCAGATCCAGAAAAACATGCTCAGGGTTTCCAGATCCATTCTTGAGCAGGTCCTGGAAGCGAGAGACCAGCGTACGCCGAAGCCAAGCAGGGCCTGCGCTTTCAGTAGGTCGTGGGAAGGGGTGGCCTTGCTCCAACTCAGAGTGAGCCAGGGAAGGGTTGCAAACCTGGAGACTGATACCATGAAGAAATTTTGCTTGTGTCCCAGCCAGCTGGCAGTACCAAAGCTGCTGGCAGTACCAGTTGCATCTCAGCACCGTGGGTCTCAAACGCTGCCCTGGTCTCTARATATCATGCTGCCTCTGCAACACCCACCCCGTGTCCCTCCGCTCCAGCCCAGAAGATGTGTCATGGGCTGGGACTCGGCTAGCTTTGCCCATCAAAAGGCAGGTGTTTAGGCTGCTATTCAACTTCGCAGTCTCTAACTTGTTTGACTAAGTTACTTAAACGAGTCTGAGCCAAACACAGAACCACAGAATCACAGCTGAGGTTGGAAGGGACCTCTGGAGATCATCTAGTCCAACCCCCCTGCTCAAGCAAGGTCACCTAGAGCACATTGCACAGGACCTTATCCAACACATCTCCTATGACCTCCTAGCATGAAGGAGAAGTCCTGGTTAACATGGATATTGAAGAAATGAAGTGTCAAATTTCACCCAAGTCTTTACAGCTCCCTCTGCAATGGTCACCTCTTGGCATCAAGGTCTTTTCACTTTGTTGTTTGCAGGACTGCCGTGGTCCACGTGCCAGCAAAAATCACAGGGCATAAGAAGTTGTTGCTCCTGTTTGCCTATGCTGCGAGGCTTCGGCTGGAAGGAAAAAGACAGGGACAGACTTACAAGCCAGCGAGGGGAGGTTTAATTTAGATTTAAGGAGAGGCTTCCCCGCAATCCCCCTCATGGGCAAGGAGTGATTATGAGCAGAGGTGGAGGTGGAGCTGGAGGTTGGGCAGGGAGCAGGTCTCGGTGCCTGGCTGAGGGCCCTGCCCGCCGTATTTGCAGCAGTTTTGGCGAAAGGGTGGAAGCGGAGCGCAAGTGCCCCAGCAGCTCTCTCTACCTGGGGAACGTTCTGACTCTGGCTCAGAAAGCAAAAGTCAGAATATTTATGGCAGTCGAGGCAGAGACCTCAGTCTTACTGGAAATATTTCATGCAGCGATCCAAAACCCATTCATCTTAGCRTTTGAAAAGTAATGTCATTGAGCATTTCCAATGGGAATGTGTGTTTTGATAGGAAAAAAAAAAAAAAAAGCTGGCTTTGAGAAAATTTCCTTAAATAAAAATCTTCAACCAGCTGTAATATAACCTTGTTTCTGGGGAGCCCAAATTCCATCCTCGGATGCAGTCCCAGCACTCGGTGAGTCACAGGGCCAGTCCAGCTGCCTGAAAGCTATTTTCTCTGTTCAAATCCAACCCGTGTATAATCCCGAATAATGGGATTTGCGGGATGTTCACTTCAATTTGTTTTCTCAGCCCCGAAAGAGACTTTGGCTGGGCGGAGAGGAAGAACAATTGTGGTTTAATTTTGCTGTTGAGCTCCTCAGTCCTTCCCCTGTCAAATAAATCATGACTGCCCAGTGCTTCTCCCTGGCCAACGGAGAAGGAAGACCATGCGTGATCCCRTGTGGTGCCAGCGGTGATGATGATGTGGAAGAAGAAGGAGCAGCGAAAGAAAGGGAATTGAGGGGTGGGCGAGCAGAGGGCACGAGGAAGAGCGTGTCCTCCCCCAGACTCGGCATTTGCGACCAAGTCGAGCTTCCCCTCCTCTCCACAGCGTTCCCTCGGACACGAAGTCAAGGTCCACCTCGGCAAGGTGGACTTGGTGCAGGGCTCTGAGGTCTCCAGGCTGGCTGGGAATATGCACCGGGAAGAGCCAGGCTGAGCTCGGCCCTCTCCATCACCTGCGATCCCATTTCCTCATCCTGCCTGGAGACTCTTCTCTGGCTTTGCTGCCATCTTAATCCTCCTTGGCGGTTGCTCGGACCTCCCTCCTCRTTTCACACCTGAACTTCTCCCGTTGGGCTCGTACCAACGTTGGCTTGGGGTTGACTCTGGCTCTGTACTGCGGTTGTGCATGCCGACAGGGACAGGGGCTGGATTTGGGGTCAGCAGCATTGCCAACGCGGGGGGACCAGCTCAGCRAACGGAGGCTGGTGGCCTTCAGCGGAGGGTGCACCAAAAGCCCACTTGGGTCTCCAAGAGATGGAGCCGTGCGGGGGTCCCACGCGCGGGCGCCGAGGGGAGACGCGGGGGTGGCCGGAGGTGGGCACGGGGCAGGCGGTTGGCCGTTCTGACATGTGTCTCTTCCTACGCGGCAGCCGCGGAGGAGGGGATGATCCGGCTGGTGAACGGCTCCGGCTCCCACGAGGGCCGGGTGGAAGTCTTCTACGACCGCCGCTGGGGCACGGTGTGCGACGACGGCTGGGACAAGAAGGACGGCGACGTGGTGTGCCGCATGCTGGGTTTCCGTGGGGCCGAGGAGGTGTACCGCATGGCGCGGTTCGGCCAAGGTAAGGAGAAAATAAACCAGGGACCTCCCCAAAGCGGCCGGCGTTTCCCCCGCGAGGAGGACAGAAGCTCTGAGGTTCTTCCAGGTTCTTCCTCACCGCCAGCCTTGGGCGTCTGCAAATATTTTGCCGTTTGCCTGCGGGATGCTGTGCAAGCGCCATCCCGGCTCTCTCCCGGCCCGCGTTAGCTCCGTGCGGACACGCACGAGCTGACCTGGCTAGGAGGTCCTCCCCGGAGAGGGGACAACCAGGGACATGGCTTTCAGGCTCCGGGTGGCAACGAGGCTTTTTGGTAGCGCCGAGTGCTGGTTGCAAAAGCCAAAATCGTCCTGCCGGCGGGATCGTGGCAGGAGCCAACGGAGCGGAACCGTCCCGCGCCAGCCCCAGCGGCCCCCGGGGTTTCCTTGGACAAACGCTTTGGTTTTTCAGCAGGACGCAACTCTCAATATCCATTTTCTCTTTAGAATAATAATAATAATAATAATAATAATAATAATAATAAAAGGCCTTTAAAAACCTAGCGGAAACGTCAGCAACGCTTTGGCAGGTGGAACGATGGCCTTTGCCCCCAAACCGCTTGGTTGCGGTGTTTCTGCCTAGGCTAGCTCTCCTTCGGGTACTTTTTAAGGTTTTAGTTGCCTTTTTTTTCCAATTGCTCRGAGTTGCCAAGGAGCTGACGAATCCTGTATCTGTGGTCCCGGCCGTTCCCCCTTGCCAGAGGTCAGATCCGCCGCCCGGAGGGTTTGGAGCTGGCATTTCCCGGCTCGGCGGCTGCCTCCCGGCACGTGGAGGAGAGCGTGGGGCCGCTYGGAGCTAAGCGGACGGTGCTGGCTGCATCCTCGCGATCGCCGCCCCGGGGAGGTGGGGCGAGGTGGGGGAGCTCGGCTTCCTCCTCGGCGATCCCAATGTCGGGAGGGGCCTGGGATGCCGGGAGAGCCGGCAGGCTCCTGCACAACGCCTAAATCGAAGCGACGGCGCTGCTTTCGGGGCTGCGCTCGGGCGATGCCTCCCTCGCCCAAAGCCCCGGGGAAAAGTTCTGCGCAGCGCAAAATCCTCCCACGGTCCGTGGGGAGCTGCTCCTCCAGCCGGAGCGGACGGGGATCCCCCAAACCCTGAAAGCAGTGGAAGAGGGTGGAGGCGGTGGAGACTTTCCCAAAGGATCTCACCTGGGTTTACGGCTGAGATTTACCCGGCTGAGTCTATCAGCAGCAGCCGCCTTCCCCTCCACGCGGCAGGGACGGCCGGGGCGAGCGGTCCCGTGGGAAAAGCTGGCCCCGGGGGCTCACGGCAGCGCTGTTTTTCCAGGCACCGGCAGGATCTGGATGGACGACGTCTCCTGCAAGGGCACGGAGGAGAGCCTGCTGCACTGCAGCTTCTCCAGCTGGGGCAAGACGAACTGCGGCCACGCCGAGGACGCCAGCGTCAAGTGCCTGGCGCCATGAGCCGCCGCAGCCGGGCGCCCGCGGAAGCGCCGGCGCCGCGGCCGGAGCTGCGCGGGGCCGCGGGAGAGAGGGCGGCGCACGGGAACGCGGGGCCGCGGGAACACGGAGCGCGGGAACGTGGAGCGCGGGAACGCAGCCTTGCCCTGCTCGCCTCCCCGCACGGCTTTGCCTTCCTCCCCGGCATCTGGCCAGCCCGGCTTCTTCCTCGCCCAAAGCCTCGGCACTGCCGGAGCGGACGGATGGACAGACGGACTTGCCGCCCCTGCGCCGCCCGGCTCAGCCCGGCCAGCCGCTGCCGCCTGCGCTTCCTCAAATGTTTTATTAGAGAAATAAAGACCTTTTTACGGTTGTTCAGCGGCTCTCGCTCGCCCGCCCGCCCGCCTGCCGCGGCTCCGGCAGCGCCCTCGCCGTCGCTCAGAAAAGGTGGTAAAGCCATTTTCTTCCCGACCGGCTGCTCCGAGCCGGCTCCGGGCAGCCCCGACACCTCTCCGGGCTGCTGCTCCGCGAGCCGCCTCCGCGAAGCCGGAGGAGGCACCGGGGCCGTCGGTTCCCCRGGCGACTCCCGCGGCGAGCTGGGCAAAAGCACGGCATTTTTGTCCCGCTGGAAACCCCGCGATGTCGAAATCTGGGTTTATCCCAGCCCCGTGCGGAAAGGGAAAAAAAACCTCCCGGGCCGTTTCCTGAAACCCAACGCCCCGAGCCGCGACGCTCGCCGGCTTTGCGGCCCGTTTCTGGGCGCCGACGTTGCGACGGGTGATTAAGCCCCCCGTGACGGTCCCCGGGGGGGCAGATCCTGCCCTTGCGTCTGCTTTTGGCTCCCGGTTATATGCGATGTTTGGTCTCTACGGAAACCGTAATTCCAGCTGGGAAGCCGGCGGGCCGTGCAAACAGCAGCGTTTGCAGTATAGACGTATGCAGAGAGCCGTACGCCCTACGGGTTTGGGGGCCCCGATGCCCCCCCCCAGGCCCCCTCATGGGTTTGGGGACCCTGATGCACCTCCATATGCCCCCCGATGGGTTTGGGAATCCCAAGAGACCCCCCCCAAA
>NW_020448875.1:20227-51614 GCF_003343035.1 Apteryx rowi | reverse complement strand
GCGGGGGCCTCGGCCTCCGGGGGGGCCCCTCCTCCCCATCCCCCCAGCGGGGGCCCCGGCCTGGTTCTCTTAAGCTGGGGACAAAATCTATATGATACCCTAGCACCGAGCAGCTAATCGCTCTGAATGCAGCAAGGAATCGCTGCTGTTTGCCCTTTGCTCTGCCCCGGGCGAGTGTTTCGGGACGGAGCCGCAACAGTTCTCTGCTCCTCCCTGCCGCAGAGCCCCCAGCAGTCTGCGGCGATGGAAGCGCTCAGACCTCAGACCAACCTGAAGAGCAAGGAGAAGGCTGGTAAGCTGCGTTTGGCTGCGAGCTCTGCGCCTTTCCAGAGAGGTTTTGCTGATCTCCTCGAGCTTTTCCTCCCCCCCGCCCCGTGGCCCGCTGCGTTGGCGGCAATGGGTGTCCGCCCGGCCGGTGCCGAGCCGGTTCTGTCGCTGCTTGCTCCTGTCTTCCCTCCGGGCCGGCGAACAAGCTGGGTCTGCGATCGGACCTGAAAATCAAACCTCCCGCAGCGCTTCGCAAGGATTTGTTCTGGGTGAGGCGATACCTTGGTGGGGTCTGTGTTTGACCCCACCGAAAGGGTGCGGAGGAAAGGAGGTTTGGCCAGGAGCTTCTCTAAAATCTGAGCTCGTTCTGCACAGGGCAAAGCGAGTACGATATGGTCACAAATGGGATTTGTAATAAGAGCATCAGCGCCTAGCCACGGGGTGTGAGGGTACTGCTGCTCGCTACTTCTTCCGCTTGTGCGGTCATTTGTGGGGTTGGTTTTGKTTTTTTTCCTTTTCTTTTTAGATGTGGGGGCAGCTTCTGTCACTATTCCGGCCTCTCCCTTCATGCAAAAGCTCGGATACGGCACCGGGGTGAATGTCTACTTGATGAAAAGGTAAGCGGGAGAGCGCAAATACAGTGCGGTGCTCGGGAACGGGATTTACGTGGCTCCAGGAGGAAAAGATGTTGTGGGATGGGAAGTGAATCAGTTCTGAGTTAAAAAAAAAAATGCTGTCTTGACTGACCTGCAGGCTGCAAAGGGCACGGAGTCAAGGACGGGGTGCAGGATTCCCAGTTCTCCTATTCACATACACCCGAGCAGTGCTGGAGGTGTCCGTGCTGGAAAGGGCCCATCATTTTGGTGCTGTTTTGGGGATAACCTCATCAGCCTTTCCCTGGACTGGAAATCAGGCGTCTGGGGACAGTTCCTGGCTCTGCTTTAGCCTGTTGAGCAAGCTGCTTCCTTCCTTGCCTCGGTTTCCCCACTGAAAAAGGATGCGGATCTCCTTTTCTAAAACACTTGAARATTTGTTGAAGTGCTCTATATGGGCAAAGCATTACTATGCACCTATGCAGTGTGTACACWTTGGCAGAATATAGTCTCTTTATTTTAGCTTTTTTTTTTTATTCTGTAAATTATACGTCCCACACTGTGGAAGGCAGACGCTCCCAGCCCTCGGGGCTTCTTCAGTGACCTTTGAAAGCTTTAACGCCGACGCTCGCAAACGGAGTGGTTCGGCGCTCCCTGATTCGGCTATGTGCGACTTTCCCGTGCAGATCTCCCAAAGGTTCRTCTTGTTCCCCGTGGGCTGTGAAGAAAATCAATCCCAAATGCAATAAGAGCCAGCAAAACATCTATCAGAAGAGACTGAACGAAGAAGCCAARATTCTGAAGAACCTCCAGCACCCAAACATTGTGGGTAAGTTTCCAGTGCAGCCCGTGTCCCTTAAATTGCAAATGAAGCTGTTGGAGCTGACTCCGGAGCCGGCTGGTGTGACCTGAGCGTGCGCAGGGGACCCGTCGCTGCGTCCTTGCCCTGTTCTTATGCTTTGCAGCCAGTATACTGGGCTGCCCGCCCCTTCGTCAGACCCAACGCGGCTTATTTAACTTGGCTAACTAACTACTTAACTAAGGGATTTACCTTCGTTACAGGTTGTGAGTGACAAAGTCAGATCGTTTGCAGGAGAAGACTTTTGCTGTGCTGTCATGCAAGACTTTCCCATTTACACTTCCCCCTGAAAAGCGATGTTTAAGGGTAGGAATAAAACGTGGGGGCAGAATGATTAAATGACAGTCCACACGCACATCGCTCTTACCTTGTGAGATCGCCCCTGTGAGATAGGAGGCTTAGCTTTCCCAAATATCCCCCAGCCCTTTGTCTCGCTTAGCTGGTTCCTTATCTCCTTAACTGGAGAAGTCAGTCCTACGGATCTTCTGCCCGTTAAAGAGCAGGTCAGCCCCTCCGCTGCCCTCCTGCGCGCCTCCCTCTTTGTAAACCGCCCCGGGCCTCCCTTCCTCTGTCACCTCAAAGGCGTTAAAGTCGCGCAGCGTTTCTGGGCTCTGCGCTGGTCAGGCCTGAGGGCACCTCGCGTTTGCCGTGGGCTTGCYGAGCCGTCGGCCGCGGTCTCAGAACTCCCGCCGAGGGACTGCGGCGCCTTCTGTGATGGGTTTTAGGGTTTCCTCGTTCGCAGATTGCCATAATTAACAGCGCCTTGTGAATCGGTGAGACCCCCCATGTCAAATCGGGCGCGTGAGCATGAGGAAGTGCCTCTTCCTGCTGATGCCTGCTCCAACCCTCTAACAAATACGGTCTTTGTCCGAAGGTTACCGTGCGTTTACCGAGGCCCACGATGGAAGCATGTGCCTTGCCATGGAGTACGGAGGAGAGAAATCTCTCAATGCCTTAATTGAAGAAAGAAATTTAGAACATTTGGGCCCTTTCCCTGCTGCTACAATTTTCAAAGTTGCCGTGAGCATGGCAAAGGGGCTGAAGGTATGTTTAATATTAACCTTAGCTGTTCGTTCTGGAACTGTATACACCAGTGACACTGGAAAAATAAATGAATTCAGTGTGCGAGAAGGCCAGGCGCGGCACTCGTGTCTGCAAATGGAGAGCAGATGCTGTAGAGTTCATAAAATGCCTTGGGGGGGGGGGGGTTTCAAAAATTGCCTTGGTCAGGTGGACCCGGGCTGCCTGCAAGCTGTACAAACTAAGGTGGAAAAACAGCCAGTCTGAGCCYCGAAGCTAATGATCGGAGTAATATTAAATATATAGTATATATTATTAATAAAAATTGATGAGACAGAGTTGTTGGCACTAGTGTCCTGCTGACGCGTTGCTGCCCTCCCCTAGGACTACCTGCCGTCCCTGCTCGCTAGCCCAGCAGGAGGCGGGCTGCCAGATCCCCGTCGGAAGAAGTCTGGCAGCACCCCAGGGTGTGGGTGGTCAGAGAGTCTGGCCGGGGGCACTGAGGAGGGAGTAGAGAGAAGGCGGCGACATGTGTTAGCCTTCTGCTTCCCTCCKTGGATAAGCGGGGAGAGACGGAGACAGGAGAGGCTCCTTCCAGCTACCGAAGAGCAAAAGCAGGGAGCTGGAGCAGCTCGGAGGAGAGAGCGAGAAGAGAGAAGCTCCCTCGTCCCAGTTCCTCGCGTTGGTGTGAGATACGAGATCGTGATGCTCTGAGAAGCTAGGAGAGGCTTCCGCGCACCCTGACCAAACTCTGCATCGTTATTTCCGTGCCAGGCAGTCACGGGAACCTGGTCTCGTCAGTGAAAATAGACGATGCCTGCGGCTGCCAGCTGGTGCCGCTTGCGTACCTCCTCTCTCTCTCCGACCTGCAGCAGCCGCTGTTTAGGATGGTTTTGTCACGACCCACCTCGTTACTGCAGGGATAAAGGGGAAAACGGTGGCTTTCGCCGCTGCGAGCAGTGATATTTTGTCTAAATCGCAGCACAGCCTAGAGCACTGCTAACCCGCTCCCCGGCTGYGCTAGAGGTCAAAGCAAAGCACAGGTTTCCCAAACCGTGGCAGTGAGTTTATTGCTGCTGAGGAGAGGCGGCTCCGAGCTCTTGCAACAAAACCGATGTGTGCTTGACCACCAGCTGATGCCCTCTCTTCGCACCCCCTYGCAAATATTTATTGCTGTGCTAGAGATGGGCCTTTTACTAAAAGGTAGCTGTAAGCCTCAAAGCAACCTGTCCTGTGTAGGTTCAAGCTTTGCTGTTAATAATAGTAATATGCTTGGGGGTGAAGTGTCAGCTGCTATAAACCTCCCGAGCTCCCCAGATCTGCTTGCTTGTCTCGGACATTTCTGTGGCTGTTGTGTATTGTTTTGCACATGTTACAGTGAAACGTTGATCCACCCTTGAGTTTTTAAGGCTAAGTACGTTAAATATTAAGAAGTCGATGCATTGCTGTCTATATCTGATGTTTTCTGCTGTCTCTTCGTAGCTCAGCCTGTAAGCAGGTGTTAACTGCCTCTCTCTGCCTCTTAGTATCTGCACAACGATAAGAAGCTGCTCCACGGAGACATCAAGTCTTCGAATGTGGTGGTTAAAGGTGACTTTGAAGCCATAAAGATCTGTGACGTCGGAGTGTCCCTGCCGCTGGATGAAAACATGACTGGTAGGTTGGGCTGTGAGGAGGGGACCTGAGTGTTTAGCGGTTTTCAGCATCTGGCTCCAGGAGCGGAGAACGTCTGAACACTTACGTTCCTGGTGCCTTGGAGGAAAGGATGGGCTAGTGGCTGTCTGCACTGCACGTGGGTGAAGGGCATCTTTGGAACAAGGCCCCTTGGTCCAGCTCTGATTTCCCCAGACCTGCGGTGTCTGTCACGAGGGCAGGGGCTGGCGCTGGCGTCCGAGGATGCGGTTGCCTTCCGAGCCTGAGGGCAGCTGGCCGCGTTCGTTCTTCCTGCGTGACCACCTCCAGCAGGGCAGCAGGAGCCTTTCCAGCGCGAAGGGCCTTCCATCAGCTCAGCCTGGTGCTCCTCCGCGCTCGCACTTCCGCTTCCGCCGGCAGGAGTGCCGTTGCACAAGGAATACTGGATTAGGCCCTGCCGGCCGCTCTTGAGGAGATGCTCTTGCCAGAGTGTTAAGTAAATGAATCTTTCTCACAGCGTTGGAAGGAAGCGTGAGCCAAATGCAAACATTATAAAGACTTCATGTAAATGAGAAGCAGATGTCTAACGGCGTCGTGGCTTGGCTGTGAACAGCAGGAATGTGTTTGGGTTAATTACAAGAACTCTTCTATGCTGCTTTCCGCAGCGCTCGGGCCTGCAACAGCCTCATAATTTATAAAGCTGCTCTATTACATTTTTATTAGTAGCTGTTCCCTTTTATAAGGAGCAAGAGAGCTAGAGGCAACGCCCCAGGGTAATCTCCCAAAGAGGAGCGTGGTTAAAGCATCGATTCCTGGGCCGATTAAACAGGAAGAAGTCCTCTCGCTTCAGCCTGATTTTGGCTTTGCCTCCTCAAGGTCTTAAGAAGACAACATCCACCCAGCCTCGGAAAGGATGCTAGGTCCTGATCCGTGCGAAGCGTTTGGGGATTTCGGCATTCGCTTCTCCTAACCTGCGGGGCTTTTGAAGATCAGCACCGCGAGAAAGTGGTTTCTTGAACAGCTGAGATTACGGAAAGCTCAGCAATTCGCTAAGGAAAGCGGGGGRAAATGTCCTTGTCACCCAGAGAGTCTGCCTGTAGCTGTGTGCTGGCTTGGCAGGGGGCTGATGGGGCCGGAACGGAGTCACGCCTGGTGCTTTCTTCATCAGGCTGAGAGTAGATTGATTGAACTCTCCCAAGGCTAAATAAGCTCCTGGAGATGTTAATTAAACAAACTAGCAAGAATTTGATTTGTGCTGGAGTAAAGAAAACGAAGTGACTGCGTGGCCAGCAGGAGATACTGCGGCRGTGGGGACCGATGGGGCCTGGTCGGCCTCAGGGGGCCGGGCTGGCCTTGTCTCTTGGCACCGGCTGGACACCTGGATCTGGGAAGGGAAGTGACCGGCAAGTGCTCCTCACCCTGTTCTTGCATCCCCAGAGGGGCAAAGCTGCAAAGTGGAAATGGTTGTGTAAAACTCGGGTGGTCTCTCATCTCTTCATTGCAGGGTTCCTTATAGTAGCGATCAAGCCACCGAGCACATCAGCTCTGGCCTCTTGCTTCGGCTGTTCAATGCGCGTTTGGGCCGCGTAGCCTCAGGGGTGCTCCRATGTGAAACCTCCTCCCGGCGTTCTCCCCAATCCCGAACGTGCGGTGTGGGGACCATGTTCAGCAGCTTTTGCAGAGAAGCATAAGCTCCGCTGTGTCCGGCCCTGCTGCTGAGCAGGGCAAGCCGCAGGTTACAGGGAATTTGAGACTGTGTGGATGCGTAGGAATTAAACAGGTTCAGCTCCAAACAGCACATGCCCTTTGGCTTTAGCATGCCTGAGCAGGGTAAATCCCTGGAACATCTTGACCAGCTGGTGTGGTGAGCTGTGACYGTATCTTATCGTGTTTGCGAGTCCCAGCAGATAACCGAGTCATTTGTTTCCTTCCAGTGAGCGACCCGGAGGCGTGCTACATCGGCACCGAGCCCTGGAAGCCCAAGGAAGCTCTGCAGGAGGACGGCRTCATCACCGATAAGGCCGACATCTTTGCTTTTGGGCTGACTCTCTGGGAAATGATGACCCTCTCCGTGCCCCATCTCAACCTGGGCGATGACAGTGATGATGAAGGTTTGTCTACGTTTCTTGCTGGCCGGTTGTGTGCTGCTGAGCAACTTCTGCTCCTAGAAGCACTTTATTTTCCTAGTGGAATTGATTTTTACAGYTCATGTTAGTACCACCAAAATGGTCAGTCTCCCATGTTTGCAAGCCCTTGGGCTGGCATCCGTCACGTCTGTCCGTACAGCCGGAAACCCAACAAAGCCAGGAGTCTGAATCCGCTTGTGTTGGTCTTTCGGGGCTGCTTTGAGGAAAAGGGAGAAGCAGTAGTGAGTGCTGGGGAGCAGCCCTGCCTTTTCCTGCTCGCCGACTGTAACCCTGTGTTCTGCCTCGAGCCGTGGCGCAGCTGCTGCYGATCCCGGCCCTGCCTCGCTTCCCCGCAGACCTACTCGGCGCTGCCCCGAGGACTTTCTGCAGACCGTGCGCCTGCCAGCTTCCTTCAGTGTTTTTGCAGGTGGCTGGGCCGCTTTCAAGTTTGTTTGGCTTTTTAACTCCAAAGGGCGAGTTGATAAATGATCGTAACTAATCGCAGCGCGAGCCGGCGTTCTTTGTAGGCGCTCCAGCTGCTCGTCCAACAGCTGCAGAGAACTTGAATTTCGGCTGCTCATCAAATTCCCATCAGCACCGCTCCCAGCTCGGTCAGTAGGCTCGGAAGATGTCCCCGAGCCGTACTGCTGTTCCTCCGAGATCCAAGCAACGTGCTCGGGCCACGCTCCGGGCCTGTCCTGCATGCTCCCCCCAGGCCGGCAGGGCAGCGTAGGAGTATCCGCACACTGCAGCAGTGTGATGGATGCTGTTTTAGGTAACACCAAAATGATGGGGTGAGGACAACTTAAAATGACACCGTGCTTTAAATGAAGCACAGGAATATTCAAGGTAGCTGAGCTTTTCGGAAAGGAGAAGCCAGAGTGCGCTCGTGGTGCCCGGAGCAGGGGGCTGCTAAGCTCCCGTTTAGCTTTTACAGACCAAAGTAGGAAGCATCTGAGCTGCTTTGGGCAGCTCCTGCCACCTCGCTGGGGATTTGTGCCCTCGTTCAGAGTTCAAGGCAGGCGCAGACCCCGGAGTGGGAGCGGAAGGGCTGTGCGGGGGTGCTGTGACAGCGGCCTGGTGGCGGATCTGCTCCCTGGCCCCTGGGGTGCTGGACCTGCYGGACCTCTGCAAGGAAGTGGCGTGTTGGGTGGAAAATCCTCCAGGAATGCGTCTGTGTACGTGGGTAACTGCTGGTGGYGGCTGTTTCCACGAGGCTCAGCAGGGCACAGCTCGGGGCTCGTATCTCGGTGTTGGTGACGGCAGGAGGCTTTGGCCCGGCGCCCTGATGCCTGGTGCTGGACGGCAAAGTGACTGATGCTCGGTTCAAGCAGCTGTCTAAGCACCTGGGCGGCAGGAGCCCAGATGCGGAGGATGGATGATGGGCGGCCAGGGCGTAAAGCCCCAAGGGCCAAGGGAGCAGAGCTGAATGAAGGGCAGGCTCCGAGGTAGATCTTGGGCAGCCCTGTGGAGTGAGGATCCAAGTCCAGGATCCTGCTTTTCTACCAAAAAAAAAAAARGGGGGGGAAACTAAGGTTAAAGGTCTATCGGAAGCCCCCGGGGAGGCAGGTACAACTTGCAGGCRAGTGAGCTGTGCCRTTACTGACGCATTTGAAACATTCTTGGCCAGATGCCTCGTTTGATGAGGACGACTTCGATGAGGACGCGTACTAYGCGGCTCTGGGAACCAGGCCCGCCCTGAACATGGAGGAGCTGGACCAGTCGTACCAGCGAATGATTGAGCTGTTTTCCGTCTGCACCAGCGAGGAGCCGCAGAAGCGCCCCTCCGCCGCTCAGATCGTGGAGGTCCTGGAGGCGGCCGTGCCCCGGGAGTGACCGCTGCGCGGTRCGGCCCTGGCTCCAGCACCCTGAGGTGCTTTTAGTAGTGTTTTTTTCTGTGTGCTGCCACGTGCAGGTGGGTGCCCAGTGCAGCTGAGCCGTGGTGGGTGTTGCTGAGCTCTGCAGGGCCCGTTTCAGTTAGAGGAAGGCTGTTCCTGTAGTTTGTATCCTTAGAGGATGTGAAACCTGCTCTGTGTACTTCCAAGCAGCCGCTAACTTCTTTAAGAGAGAACCCCTGGTTTAGCACTACGTTTTTAAGGACGTGCCCGAGGTGATGGGGACCTGCAACCTCCCTCCAGCCTGCACTTAGGTCCTTAGTGGCCCCAAGCTCTCCGTGCAATGGCCCTTAGCTAGATGCTTTTAATAATTGTCACATCCCGGTTGTAAATAGAATAACTTCCCTTGTCTGTGTGTGTCTGTTTGTTAGTTCAATACTGTTGCTCTCTTGTTTGTGGCTGAAACTTCTCAAATAAATTTCTTTCTCCATGTTGATGTGAAAGTCACGGTGTTTTCCTAATGCCTCCCTGCGCTGGGCTGCCCCTCGCAGCAGGCCCTGGGCCCCTAATCGGGGTGAGGAGGCTCCTGCAGGGCAGCGTGGCCCCGGGGGGCAGCAGGGAGGGGGTGTTGGGCTGTTCCCTGCCTTGCTGAGCTCTGGGGCGCTGCTCCTTTGGGTGCCCAGCTGGCTGAGGGTGTTTGGGTTCTGCAAACAGTTCTGGGGCCCAGGATTCAGCAGCAGACCAGGATGAGCTCGGAGCGGGTCAGGGACAGCCACGGCAGAGCCCGGAGGCAAGACCAGGGGGAGGCTTCCTGCAACAACACGGTGGTTCACAGGATTGTGCAAGAGTAAAAAGCTTGTGTGGGTTGTTCAAGAAAAGCTTACGGGGACATTGTTAAAGAAAGAAAACACGGCGAGGTTAGGAAATCTCTGACTCACCCCTGGATCAAGGCTAGTGGATTATAACTGACATTTGTGCTGTTCCCATACACTGCCCTCGGCTTCTGGCTTGAGTCCTTCTTTGGAGACCAGGGTGGGAGAATAACCCAGGGTGAGGAGAGCTTTGGCTATTTTCCCCCCTCTCTTAGGGGCACAGAYGTGAGCTGAGGCACAAGGTTTCGCACACAGTTTATTGAACAGGCGTGCCAAGCGACAGCTTCCCGTGCACCACCGAACCCACACCCGCACCAGCAAGCGATGCCCTGCGGCAGCGCTCCTGCCTCCAGCGATGCCAAAGCACGCAGGCGGCGGAAGTACCCACGCCTCAGGGGGAAACAGACACCTTTATATTAATAGAACTTTTAAAGAAGTTAAATTACTCGCAATAAAATTTAGTTTCAGAATAAACATTTTAAAAAATCTAGTTGAAATCGAAGCAAGCTTGGATTTCACCGTATACATTAAAATATGTAACAATTCTATACAGAAAGTGACACCTCCTTTCTCACAGCTTGATCACAAGATGGAGAGAAGAACTAGCGCTCAGTAGGAAAATGCAGTTTGGCCCACGAACAACACTTGAATGTTATTTTAAAAACACAGATTGTTTTAGCTGGATTAACAAACTAAGCTTTGATTCAGCTCACACTAACTGATTTGACTTGATTATAACAAACAAAGTTGTAAACAAGGAAGTTAGGGGTTTGGCAGTATTTAGTTGCAAACAGCTTGCCATCTGGTGTCGGGTCAGAGAAGGCGATTTCGTCCGTGCTTAGGTAACAGCCGTACATGAACGTGGTCCTGAAAGAGAGAGCAGAGCTATCAGCGCGGCGCGAGCAAGGGGCTGTTTTAGCCGACTTACTTGCAAAACGTTCTGCTTCGGAGAGTCTCTCCGGGCCCTTCRTCCCAGGGAGCTGGGATTTCTTTTATACCCTTGTTCTCAAACCAGAGGGGACAGGTTTGAGAGGCCAGTTTGCTGTCTTGGATTCTGGCTTAATCGGGAAGCAGCCCAGGAGGAATTTTAAGATTAGCAAAAAGGGTAATACAAGACAGTACAGACAGACAACACCGTTACACCCCTTACAATCATAGCCAGAGGTTTCAGTGTCATGTCCCAGAGCAGCTCCTGAGCAAAGCCCACCCCAGCCAGGGGTCTCCTGGGCATCTAGAGGTCACTGAGGTCCCTTTGCCTCATACTTCCTCCAAGCTTGGAAGCGCAGGAACCTCCTGTGGTTGGAGGAGGTAGCACATCTTCTGGCAAGTCAAACACCAACCGCAGAATAGGAGTAAATGGAAATCAAACATGGGCTGGTGAATTTGAAGAATACTGAGCTCAAAATAGATATCTATATTTTACAAATGCAGAGTGAGCAGATACTAGGTGCAAAGATGAGGTGCGTTACTCAGGGCTCACAGACTACGCTCAAGTTTCCATATTAACACACRGAGAAACTTCCCCAAAGTACTCTTTTTAGTTTCATCAAAGCTAAATACACTTGAAACACTTGGAGTTTCCCACCTGGAAAAACTCAAGTTTTCAGGCACATCAGCTTGTTCAATTAAAAAAAWATAYATATTCCTTTCCAACAGAAACAGTTTTTYTTTAAAAATCCTGTCAATGTAGCTCTGTGTTCATGTTACACCCAGCACTTAATAACTTGGCTCACACTTGTGTCAGATTTTAAGTTATGTATTTTTAATCCACCCACTCCATACCTCTTCACTAGGAACTGAGGATTTCACACTGGCTTAATGATACAAATTCATACTTTTCCTTTAAGGAACAAAGCACCCAAGTTACTTTTGAACACCTTTTTGCTGCAATCATCACTTTCTCCTCAAGAATAAGCATCAACAGGAATCCCAATCCAGTGCTGCTCCCTGCTTTCCTGGGCTTCCTCTCCCGCCCCTGCTGGCAGGAGAGACTGGGCCCGGCTCCGTACCTGACCACGTCCACCATGCGACGCGCGATGCCCTTCCTGCGCATCAGGCTGAACACCCAGACCCTGCTGACTCCGCAGATGGCGGGTTCGGGCTTTGCGGAGCAGCGCCAGGCTCGCTGGTGCTGCAGGGCGTCCTGCCCGGGCGACTGYGCAGCTCCCGGCTCCGACAGCACCCGGAAAGCCTGGCAGGGACAACCAGAGGCGTTAAACTACTCCTTCCCGAAAGGACATAGAGCAGCCAACACACCTATAACCCCAACCATGTCTTCTGTTGTCTTACAAGACAAACCTCTGCCTAAAGCGGGACCCAAGCCAGGTTCAAACGGCAGCTTGTTATATCAGTCAGCACAAACTCCCATCAGTGACACCTCTGACAAGAGGTCGAGCTCCAAAGCCACGTCGTTAATTTTATTTTTCCCTTTCTTATGCAAGGCCAGGATTTCTGACATAGCTTACGCTAACAACCCCAGTCATTAGCCTGAAATTGTGCCCCCTCCCCACACAATTAATAACACGTACCTGTTTGATGGATTCAGCCACCAAACACCCGACAATCATCTTCTCATTGGACACGAACAGATACATCTTAGTCTTGGCTGGGCAGTTCAAGGTAACTTGCTTAAATCCTAGTTCATTATCTACAATTTCTCGCACATCTTCTGCCTAAGAAAACAAAGACAGAGCTATGTTTGCACCTAACCCACACATTCGTCSACTCGGGGTGAACCCTGCCAGAAACGGGGCTTGTTCCGCCAACATAATTCAGTGGTCACCCAAGGTAAGGYTTCGTGACTGCTCTGCAGAAGGCTTTGCAGCTCCCTATGACAGCAGGGCTCTTGCTGCACATGGAGCTAGTCTTGCATTTCAGTGCCTAGGATTTAGGAATCAGAAACAGTTTTTAAACAAGGGGCTTCCCCRTTTAACAGGAAGAAACCCTGTAACAGAGCAACCATCTCCTCAGAGATGGGCAAATTAAAGCACAGGTGTCCAAAACCCACTTTTCGGCAGTGAAGTCCACAGAAAAGGAGCCTCTCTTTGGACAACAGAGTTAACCATCTTGCCCTGGCACCAAAAGCAGCATTTTTCGGGTTGTGCTGTGCTGAGCCAACGACATCAATCGGCGCGGGAGGACAGGCTCCAGCAGCGCCTTCGTGCCGCTACATCTCCTGCGGGGCACGGAGCACAGCTGCCTCTCACCCCAGCCCCGTGACTGCTCACACCAGCCTGTTTCTCGCTGTAGCGATTTCGGTGCCAGGGAACAGATTACTCGCTCGCTCCAAAGTGTGTTTGCGTAAGGAAGCCATAGCCCCTGGAGCTCATGGAGCTACCCGCGTGAATAAACACTCAGGGAGAGCAAACAGCTCATATCTCAGCATCAAAGAGCTAAAACAACCACAGCCCTCTCATCCTCRGTACAGGAGAGACCAGGTTATGTTGGTCGTTTCAGAACAAGAGCTTCGGCACCGGGAGCRGAGCAGCTGTCCCTCTCCAGTGGAACAGTTGGGATGCATGTCCACGGCAACCTGGACTGCTCGAGTCCAAGCTGTCACGATCCCACCCAGCTCTCCTATTCCCTCCTGTGCCCTGGCAAGCAGCACACGGTCACACACTGAGCTAGTTTGCGGAGCTGAGCCAGCAGAAAACTAACCCAGGACAAACCCCAAACTGAAAAACTGCACCTTCTTGACTGCGTATTTTGGGTCATCTGGAAGAATCAACACGATTTTCCCGTCCCAGAACTCTGCCACAACCCGTTCTTTCTTCCAGCCCTGCCAAGGAAAACAAAACACAACAAAAAAACACAAAAAAACAAGTTAGTGATCGAGCAAGAGAGAGGAAGTGATTCAGTGAAGACTTTGGCAGATGAAGGTGTAATTTGAACCACTTCAGTTCTCAGGAAGAAAGTCAGGTCACATTTATCAACTTGATGAATGCAGACAGTTGCTGGAATCGCATACAACTTACATTTCAGCCTCCCCTTTGGATGACAAAACCTCTTCTGCAGCTGTCTCGACTTTGTACCTGAATAATACGCGCTAATGTTCCTTAGCTCCCATGCAAATGCAACCTTTGCCTCACCACATATCTGAGTCCCTCGAGGAATCTCTCATGGTGCTGGATGTGTTGGGCTTCATCCTCCGGGCTAGCCGCTGTGTAGATCATGCCGCACGACTTGCAAACAACAGCCCCAAAATGCTTTTGACCGGCATCCTGGGAAGAAACAGAGTCACCTAAGCATGAGCATCAAGCATTCTGAACAGCTGTTCAAGAAAATAACCAGTTTAGGAATTAAATTAAGAATTGGGTATAGTAACAACAATTAAAGACTCAAATATTTGGTTTCATTTGAATTTGAAAAGCAGAGAACAAGCTTTGGTTTGTTTGCAAAATATTTAAAACTGTACAACATTTACTTATTCAAGGCATATGATGAATCCGTTATTCGGAACAAGCCTTGAAACAGACACATCAGCAACGTTCTCATTGAATAAACAAAAAACCCCAGGTAACTGGTGAAAAGACTGCATTGTTTTACTTATATGAAAAAAAATATATGGCTTGCTTTATTTCAGGGCACAGGGAAGGGAAGAGAAGGCATTAAATGTCAATTGYGCCAACAAACAGCAGGTTGTTCCTTAAGCAGTGAAACAAAATGAAGCCTAGATTTTTTTTTAAACGGATTTGTGTCTTATTTCCCTGCAACGCGGCAGCTGCTTTCCCTGCCCCGCGGGCCCGGTACAGGCTCCTCTCTCATCTCACAGCATCAGCCCCTGCTCCGTCATCTGCCTGACCAGCAGTTAGCTACACAGAGCAGCGCCGCGGTGAGCCGCACGGTGAGCGAGGGCAGCGGGAGCTGTCGCGCACGTGCTGCACCTCTCCTCCCGGGGCAGGCGCTCGCCCGGCTCCTCTCTTCCACACGGGCCGGTTTTTACAGCACTGAGGAATTTGCGTCTTTGAGTTCTCTGCTTCTCTTGTCAAATTTGGCAGAAATTGTCTAACAGATTCACAAGTTGCCAGAAGGGAAAATTGGTGGACAAGGATGATCACGTAAGCCCCATTTCCTCAGGAAACGGGCTGAAAAAAGTCATGGATGTCACCGAGTTAGAATGGTTTAATAAAAAAACTAATCAAAACCGAGGGCATGTTTTCTGGAAACCCACGAACATGATGGGTATCCTGTAACCGATTGCAAATGACTTCAGGCAACAGCAGGAACAGACACACATCTACTGAACAGGCAACCATGAATTAACAGACCTACATTTCAGGCTAAACTCTTAGTTACAGAATGACTTAAGGAAAAAAAAAAAAAGAAGGAAAAAAAGTAATGCACATTCCTACTTCTGAACTGCCCTTGCTGACATTAGCCATTTGCTGCTGTGGTTGCAGTCCCGTGCTGACTCTGCTCGCACAGCAGGCCATGAAGTCGTGGGAAAGGAAAAACAGTCAAACAAATTCACTCCTATATTACCCATACAGGCTTGGGGTTTTTGTTGTTTTTTTTTTTAATATCATGTTCCATAAATCTCTTATTAATTTTGAAATGTAAAAAAGCATTAGTCCCAGGAAAACCATAAAAATATATTTCCCAGCTACTCCTACTATCCCAGCATCTGAACTTCTGGCAAAAGATTTATTCAACACTTCAAGTTGAGCATAGTGCTGAACACGTTAATCACTGTCCTGTTACGGTAGCCGCAGCGTGGTTTGTTTGAGGTTTACATGCAAGGAAATCCAGTTATCGGTTAGCCTCAAGACATATTTCTCATTTTCTCTCGCTACCGTAGTCACAAGCTACCCAAAGGATCCGGAACACCCTGAAGGGAAACGTACAATTATCATCTGATCTTTGGAGCGTTTGCAGAGTTCTTTGGTCTTCTTGTTTTTCTGCAAGCTGGGAGCCATTTTTGCAGGTGGGTTGGAGCCGCCTGGAGTAGCCGATTCATCCAGGTTAGCCCGTGTCCTGCAAAGTCATTTCAGAGAAATTAGTCGTTTCATACAAAGGTTAAGACTGCAAGTCAGGTAGCCAGGGCAAAGCAGCAACGTTTCTTACAGAACACCCCAACTAAATCAGACGCAGCCAAGCCAGCTTCTTGAGCGCTGCGATGCCAAGTCCTCTGGAGGGAAGGAGGGCTGCTTCAGGAAGAACAGCAATTGCATCAGAAGAGTTAAATAACTCCTGATCAAGCACCTCTCTCTCGCTTCCATGAACATTTCAAGGACATTGGGGCGTTACTGCTAGCCGTAACTCAGCAGTTCCTTGAGAAGTCGCAAAGGGATACACAACAAAAACTGAGCAGCAGAGGTCCCGATCCATGAAGCATGGAAACTGTGGGCAAAAAAAAAAAAAAAATACGGGTGCCCAAACGCAGCAGCTGCATCCTCAGACTCCTGCTTAATCACGGCTCGACATCCAAAGCGCTTCTGGGCGAGCTCAGAGCTTCGGGCAGCAAGCTGCTCAGCACTTGGCACTCTCACACCTGAGGCCAACTGGGATCCAAAAACAAAGTTTCCCTCAACAGCSCCACAGTTATGCTCCTCATGCACCCTTAGATGTTCAGTTTCTGCACAAAGTTACAGCTGTAATCTCTTACCTAAAAACACGGCTAGAGAGAACCCCGTTACTACAACCGGCAAGGGTTCAGTGGCTATTACACCCCAGGCATCCAGAACCATTCCTCCCTTTCCAAGGCAAAGCACGACAAACCCCAAATCCCGGCAGAGGGCTGTAGCCACCAAGCACCGCAGTACAGCGTTTGGACAATAAACCCAACACTCGGGCAACAGAACAGGTCRCCAAAAGCCAACGTCAGGCACTGGATCAAATCCCAGAGTCAGAGGCTCTGTACCAAGGATGCAAGCGGAGGACGCACAGTCGACCCCTCTATTCGTTTTGGAGCCCTCTGGCTTTGTAAGGTCCCCAACTATCTAAGGTCTCAAAGAGATGAGCACAAAGAAACGTAACTACAGATACCTGGGAATTTAAGTGACATCGGCAAAGAGAATCCATAACCCAACATCTTGGTCTGGGCAACTCCAAACAACTAAATTTCCGGGCARTGTGATATGAGGCAGGGATAAACATCTTATTCTGCCAGTCTCAGCAGCAGMAGAAGTAGCATCACCTGAGATCATCTCACAAAGCCTCAAGCATTCCCGTTTTGGGAGGAAGGCTGACTGCAAGTACACAACACATCGCTCATCTCCCCTTGCGAAAAGGGGGGGAGCAAAATGAAAAAGTGAACTCCAATAACCTAGGAGGCATTTTCAGCCAGGCATACAAGAATTTTTGACAAAGTTTTGGCCAAGATTTACTGTCGCTCRGTCCGAAGGCCTCACTCCACGTACTGCTGGGGTCCCAAGACCATTTTCCCAGCCATTTTCTGCTTCGTCACCACAAAGCCAGGACCCTCATGCTAACAATACCATTAGACAAAAGGATCCGCAGCACTTGAGGAAAACTCCCGTGGTGCTGGAGCTAAGCTCTCTGCTGTAATCTGTCAGGAGCAGCTGCCCGGCCTTTGAGGCATAATACCCAGCGAACCAAAGAGGTGAGCAGACTGAAGGCAAGGCCAAGRGGAATTTTCCATATAGCTAAAGATCCAGATGGAGCCTTTATATGAATTTTTTAATTTATGACATGGGCTTGAGCTGCTGGGAGGCACACGTTAGCGTTATTAATAACTGCACAGCTTTTTTTTCTAACATTACCTTTAGACTTTTGTATGTAAGGCGGTATTTCCKAAGCAATCCTAAAGTGGGAAGTTCTAACTGTCGAACGAGGAACCTTAACATAAAACTAACTTCAAGATACAAGCATTAGAGACTTAGATTCTAAGGAGAATTTCCAAAGCAGTGACTTTAAGTAGGAAAACTTTGTGCTCATCACTTCCCAAGAGATGACACCAAATCCAAGATCAATTTTTAGTTAATCACAAACACCAGGATTATCACATATTCCAGAGTTCCATTTGCACCACGGAAGGTATTTGAAAAGCCACACGAGGAAGCAAAGTAAATACTGTAATCAGATCTCTCTTTCAACACCTCCCTGTGGCAAAAGACTACAGTAGTGTGACAAAATTTGGAAGGTTTATTTTGGCTCTTTTAGAAGTAATTTCAAGTGTTTATGTTCACAATAAACTAGGATCAGAAAGTTTTTATTGTTAACAAAACCTATCAAGAAGTTGATTCAAGAAGGGGCGGGGGGATTAGTAGCCCTGGTTCTTGTGCGAGAAAACAGAAGTCTTTCCATTAGAAGTCTAAGAGTAYGGCAGCAAATTAACTGAAGAAATAAGCTGATCGGAAGCATGGACACCAGTTAGTACAATTATACAAGTAAAATAGTCCTAGTGCGTGCGAGTAATTCAAGCAAGCAGTTCATGCAAGCTTTACACGCTTGCGTTTCGTTTACATCAAGCGAAATATCAAACACTGCCCAACAGACCCACTCAGGTGAACATGGGGAAGCGGAAGAGATGAGTAGATGCTTCAATTAATTCTTTTTACCCATTTTTATTATAACTTCTGTCTTGTCTCTGGCAGCTAGATCAAATGGCAAAAGTCTTGAGCCCACTGCTACCTGGTGCTGTTGTATTAAACTTCTCAGGAAACCTACGCAACACAAAAAGCATCTCCCMAGTGCAACTACGTTAGATCCTCACATTTCGGGCATCTTCCATGTAGTAGCACCTCTTACAGAGATACTTCCCAGAGTGCAAACCGTGAAGATGTTGGTCAGTGTTAGACACTGCACTGCAATGGTAACAAAAACATACCTAAGGAAAGGTTAATACAGAAAAGCAGTGAACCTGAGGGCAGAGTGGTATCAGTTTGACACTGAATTCAAAGAATAAGAGTATTCCAGAACACCAGGACAAGAAAGGTAAATGGACTGATTGGGGCTGGATGTGTAGTAAGTTTATGAATACACATGATGTTTGCTAACTGTCTACAGTGCAACAGGTTAAAATGTATATACGCATGCTTTTCCAGATTCTAATGATGGAGAGTAATGCTTCACCGCTCATCAGACGGCCAGCGAGCAACGTTATTCAGACAGTCTGGCAAACGGAGCATAAAGACAATTTGTTTTGACAACCCTGGTACCAAATCAAATTTGTAGCTAGAGATGTCAAGGTTCTCTGGCTAATGAGAGATGCAGATATCCGAGGAACAGCCAGTACACACAGCTCAGCTAATTTACTGCAGGTTATGAAAGCTCCAGACAGGGAGATAAACAACACAAACAAAAGAAACACTACAGGGCCTAAACGACAAGGCTGCGCCGTTCTTAGTGATGAACGTACCCAGAATCAGTCCCCCAGTTCTAGAGGTTTTATCACGAACGTTAACAGCAGCTAAGGGAAAAGTACCATTACTTCTTTTTCAGTTGGAAAAGTGAGGTCCATTAGCTCAATAATGACATGTCCAAATTCACAATAAAATGTACTAAAGGCAGGTAGAAAGTGGATATTTCCTTATTTTCAGGCTATTAGCGCCCTAAACCAAAGCAACATTAATCTTTCATCTTCCTTTTTTAAAAAACAGGCTCTGAAAGCTTACGAGAATTTTCTTTTGTCTCAATATATTGACACAGCAAGGTAAGCTATCATTACTTTTAGAATGAATATTATTTAAAAAAAAAATAATAACTCTGCAGATTCTGCACTTCTGATCATTCTGGAAAGGTTAGCAAAAATTAACATACCTTTTCTTGCTAGCAGAGGATGCATTGAATATGGGGTAGACAACAGCAGTTGAAGAGGATACTGGAAAAGATGAGTAAAGTTATCATGGTTTAAAATAATTTTTAGTTACAGAACATATGGATACACAGAAACAGAAATTCAGGAATCAATGAGACTTTGAAATGACACACAGATATGAAACACTGGACTCCTATATACAACAGCTTGTAAAAGTACCAGGAAGTTGTTGACACTGTAGTATAACAACATTTGTTCGTGACTGGTATCCAGAAATAGTTACCTTCAATTCACTTAACTGACTTTGATCAGGTTATTCTATGCCTTACCCTCTCACACTGGAATTCTGAACAACTATATCAAGCAGAAAATCCTGCCACAATAGTGTAGTGTTTCCTTGGCTACTTATAAGGTTATTATAATAAATAACATTAAATCAAGCATAGATTTCCATTCCTATTTTCCATTCCTTTGGCTAAGCTTGATGCTATAGCTTCTTCAACCTGGAGAAGGTGGGAAAAATCACAGACTCGGCGCTAGGTTACAGCATACAAGATGCAAGTTTTGGGATAATTTAGGAAAGCTGGTATGGAAAGACAAGTAAATTATTAGTTTGGAATATTTTCCCTTCAAGTACAGAAAGTTTAGCTGCTGGCTGCTTTCTGCTCTGGTAATATTTTGACTACATTTGCACATAGACAAAGACTCCTTAGTAACTACAGGAAACATGCTAACATACATAAGCAAAAAAGCCRGTCCTAACAGCCTCCAAAAAACATACCATAAAGTTGAACCAGTTGTTTCTAGGAAACAGGACATCCCCCCAAAAAAGTCTCTTGTTAAAACCACAAATGGAAAAGGACTCATGAGGATACTAATAAATGATAAAAAGCATGAGACTTCATATAAATGCAGGATGTTACAAGGCCCAGACGCTTCTTGGAAGAGYGACAGGCAAGTGCTGTCCAACAGGCCGATGCTGTCAAGCAAGCTTTTGGAACGGGACRAGGACAGCTTTTTCAAACAGGTTAGGCAGCAATGACTGAGATTCCAGTTTCCCTGACAAATCTGTTCTCATGTTGAACAACACAGCGTGAGGACAGCTACAGGTGGAGAAAGCAATGAGGGAGTCTTTCAGTAAAGAGGTGCAGATAAGGGAAAGAAATGTGGCTGGCAGCAGAGTACATGACTCCTTGGAACAAGAAGAGGAAGTACAGCAGAGAAACGATGACCTTCAAGAAAATAAACTTCAGTAAGTTCCAAAACTGGATAAATAAGTTCCCATGGGAAGCAAGTCTGAAGGGGAAAAAAAGTGAAGGAGTGCTGGCAGTTGCTCAAGAAAAAGATTAAAACCAGATGTGCAATTTACCCCAGGATGGAAGAAGTGAATTAAGAGACAAACATGGCTAAATCACAAGTTCTTCACCAACTGAGAACTCAAGGAATCACACAGGGAACAGAAATTAGGGGAAAAGCATAGCAACAACATGAAGGATTGAAATCAAAAATGCCAAAATGCAAAATGAGCTATACCTYGAAAGGCCACAGCAGCAAGAAAGCATTCTATAGTAGGAAGAGGAAGACCAAGAAGTGTCTGCTATTGAAAGAGGAGGGAACACTAAAACAGATGATAAAATAAGACAAAATATTTAATGACTTTTTATTTCTGTCATCAAYAAAATAATTGGTTGTGAGCAGTTGTGATTATGTGATCATAAGTGAGACACAAAGGGGGTATCAACTTGGCATGGCCTACAGAAAGATGTAAGGAGAACAATTAAATCAATCCAACATTTTCAGATTAGCCAAGACTGAATTAACCCTGGGCTTCTGAGGCAATTTGGAGAACACATAAAGGCTAGAAAAAGGAAAGCTACCTATCTTTAAAAGGGGAAAATGGAGAAACCAGGAAATCAGGGATCAAACAACATAACCTCAATTTCTGCGAACATACTGGCTCATATTAGCACATATTTGGAGGATGACATTGCAGGCAAAGGCTAACATATTATTTTGCCTTAATAAAAATAACATTAAAGCAACATATTTTCTTTTTATTGCCACCTATCATTCTCAAGAATGGAAAGAAACAATAGATGTCGTAAGGTAATATATAACTTCCGTTGTTGTGTTGTGTCAATAGGAAACACGATCTAGGAGAAACCACTATAAGAGGGGCAAAGCGGAGTGGGGGGGAAGAAGTCACATTCAAAAAATGCCAATAATTCACTGTCAAAAGAGAAAAGATAGAGTTTTCTAGGTGACCATCAGGAATAAACAACTTAATGAATGAAATGGATGAAGGAATAATATATGCTTCTAAGTGTGTTAATAACAGCTAGCAGATAGGAGCATTTAAAAAGCTAATTTAGAAAGCATTCTTAAATCGAAAATGGTCAGAAGCAAAGAGACTGAAATAAGGATAAGGGGAACCACTAAAGAATAAACAGGTGCAAGAATAAAAGATAGGGATCAACTCTGTGGGCAGCAGCTGTGCATTAAACACTTGGGTTATTGTGTATCTCAAACCAAAGGCATGGCAAAAACACAGTGCTTCCTGTGGAAATGTATAMAACTGCACCGCACGTGAAACGCGAACTACTCCCTTTCTGCCGCTCTGTGCCAGTAAGGCCTCAGCTGGGGCTCCGTTTCGGAGTACAATAAAAGTATGGTTCAGTCTGGAGAGAAAAAAACCCAAAACAAATCAAAACAAAAAACCAGATACCTAAAAAAATCAAGACTTAAAAGGAAAGCTGAAAGAACCAGGTTAATTCAGCCTGGAGAGAAAAGAAGGTGGAGAGAGCTAATAATAAGCTTCAAATATAATAATTTCTCAAATCCCACTGGGAATGGGATAACTAGTCAGGTGAAGAGGGAAGATAGGTTAGACATCAGGATAAGAATAAATTTATGTATTGATCAACATTAAAACAGATTTGTCAGGGAGATTGTGGAATCTCAATCATCACTGTCCAACCTCTTAGAAAAAGAGAAAAGGAAAATATGCGACTTCAGTGGAGTTGGTCCTGTTGGGGAAAAGGAGATAATCTAAAAGACTTTCAAATCCCTTCCACCTCAATTTCCTACAGCAACTAAAGTCATACACCAAGACATGCACAATCTTACTCACCTTTCTTATTCCCCTCACATGGAGATTGGCTTGAAGGAATAATCTCCTGATCATCCGACTCACAGGCTGTGGAAGAACCGATTTCATCAAACTCCTATAAATTAAGACAAATTTTTAGGGTAAAAAGATTATTTGATTAACTTTTCAGGCAGTAGTTACAAAATCACATGAAAAATTTAGTTCAGACGTGATCCTCAGAATAAGCATTGAACAACATTATGAAATGTTACTAATGGTTGTATTTTTCAATAACAAAACATAGCCTTGGCAGACTACCCATCATTATTAATGTTATAAYTGGACGATGAATTTGTAACCTCATGTTGCATCTCAGCACTGAAGAAAAGTTCATTTTTTGCACGTTACTTGCAGCCTGGTGGACTTCAGAATATCATCAACATATTTCTCATTTACTTGCCTTTGATTACTGTAAGACCAAATTCAACTTATGCCAAATCATACCATGCTTTTCGATTCTCAGTAACGCTTATGTATGGTCGATTCACTTGCCACTGCCTTTTCTTTTTTTTTTTTTAATTTTTTTTTTTTAAGTTATTAAATCTTAAGTGTAGAGGTTCCTATTACTTCCTCAGTTTAGCATTGCTGGGACTCCGCTTCATTTTCTGTCTAGAACTATGCAACTTCATAGCTTTTGGCAGCCTCCTGCAAATATTCAATTAAAAAAAAAAATGAAAGTTTGCCAAACCGATTTTTGCCTTAAAAGCTGTTCTTTTGTATATGACTACATACTGTTTCCTATCTTATCAGGAATTCCGGAGAGTCATCAGGTAAAGCAACCAGCCCTACCAGGAATGACCTGAGATTAGATCAAGGCCCAACATTGGCCTATACTGATTTTGCAATAACAGAGTCACCGTGTTTCTTTTTCATGCACTCTTCTTGTGATTACCCTCCAAGAAATAGTTTGCCAACACAAAAGCAATCCCAGCAAACCCAAATGCTTTCAAACTGTATTTTTTACTGCATGTGCAAGATTAGATTGCACAAGCCAACATCTGTCTTTTATTAACGCTGCATTGTAAAAACACATTCACAATCAATTCAGGAATGTGTGAGATATACTGATACAGCACAGGTGAACAAAGAAGGCAAAAAGTTTTCCTTTATTGAACCAATGCGGGAATATAAAACACATATTAGTCCTATAAAAAAAACTTCCCACCTTGTTCATTGTTTCTTTGCAATGCCTAGTATTAACTACTGCTAATGTATTCCAATGTCCCTTCCTATTTCCATGCATTTTAGATGCCAGAGTGTAACACCAAAATATGGCACTAAGTGTAATGAAATAGCATGAAAACCTGTTCCAATTTTGTGTTTTATAGCTACACGCATTCCACTGCCACCCTTACCGTTCACATTTAGGCACTAAGTTAGAAAGCAAAATCCATACCCCAAAATAAACAATTCTCTAGCAACTCATAAAATTAAAAGTGAGGTCTGGCAAGAATTAACTGGTTGGCAGTGAGCTAGACTCATTTCTAAGTCTAACCATTCCAGCACTGTAGACATATTTGGACAAGAATTAAAAGTATGTTTAAATAAAATTATGCTTTCACCTTTTTTTATTATTATTATTTTGACAGAGGTTCCCTGGAAAAAAAAAAAAAATCCCAGAAAACCTTTTCCCTATCAAACACTGGGAATACGTTCACTGCTAAGTCAGCAGCAGATAAAAATTGCTTGTACCTCTTCGATAATACACTAAGAGGTTAAAATTCTTCAAATACAGACCAGCTCAGTAAACTCATTATTGGTTTGTTAAAAACACGAGGAGCTTGGGCTTAACCTCGCTTCCTTGGCTAAGGGAACTGCAGAACCAGCCCACGTGGTTTCTAACAAGAAAATAATTGCTAAAAGATAATCACAGACCAGATCAAAGCCTGCCAGCATCACTCAAATTACTGCACAGGCTGCACCAGCAAACAAAATTCTTATGACACAGAAGAAACCTCTAAATAAAGATCAATTTTGCTTTCTCTGACCAACTGCTTCACTTGTTGAGAGGCTTAAGGCCAGAAAAAGGGGTGTGTGTGTTGGGGGAACTCTTCAAGGAGTACTGCAGCAGAGCTCTTGAGAACGCTTCCTTCCTCCAGTTTTGAGGAAGTATCTTTTTTCTTTTGGAAAAAAAAGACAAGAATATCTAGGGAGAATGCCTAGGATACAAGCTCAGAACCTCCCACAAAATTCAGGGAGGTCAGACTCGGCATTCGTTACATTTATTAAGACAAGAGACAGAAAAAGGGACATGTTTAAGAAATTCTTTTCCAGCTTTGCCCTTGATGGTGCAAAAAAGAGACACAGATTAATTTTTGCAGAACACCAYCCCAAAAGCTTTCCTTTCAGCTATCACAAATGGAACATTTCACTGCGGTGTAGCAGTAGGAACAGGCAGGGATGACAACAAGAAGTTACTAGAGGTTTGCCAGAGTTTTATGCCTTCATAAGGCAGAAACAAATCTGTAAAGGTTTTCTTAGGCAAAATCCACTAACATGTCATACTAAGTACCCTGAACAACGAGAGCGTGCACTACTTCCAGCTTGCTAAGCTAGTTCAGCACATGTCACCCRAATACCTACGGCCACCCTGGTCATCCCTCTACCTACCGCATTCTCTGCATCAGCATCTTCCAGAGCTGGAGACTTTGAAGTAGAAAAGGGAGTGACAGAGGTGCTTTCACTCTTCTGCAGAGACATCTTTCCTTCACAAACTGCACCTTTCTCTTGATTTTTGAGACTTGTAAATTCCCCCCCGGTTTCTTTTTCCTTCTTCTGAGGCACAGAAATACTTCTCAATATACCACTAGCCTCAAGAGGTTTTTTTGTATCAGCTGAATTAGACTGATCAGCTGCCAGTAATCTGGGCTGATCGTTTCCTGGTGGAGACCCGGGGAGGCCCTGGGGTGACTTACTGTCTACAGGTAGTTTTTTAGAACCAGAGTGTGATTTCTTTCTGGCAGAAAAGAACGCTGCTCCTGACTGGAGTTTCAGAGCTGGTTTAACTTTCATGCTCAGGACTCTGAAAGGTGAATCCATTTTCTTTTTAATTAGGCAAACAGCATTCTCTTTCTCTACGCTGGGTTTACTAGGTGGTATATCTGCCTTTGCCTTCTTAAGCTTTTTGGGGACGGCTTTGCCATGTTTGGAATTTACTGTATGCTTGGCTGGTCTTGAGCTTATATTGCTGCTGAAGTTCACATCAGTCTTCTCAGTCCTACTGGCAACCAGGAGATTTTCATCATTTTTCCTCTCACCAAAAGACCAGTTTGCATTCAATTGTTTCCTCTCAAGAGGGGTAAGGTATCGCTTTTCCTTGCTATAAAAAGACACCACGGGCACGATGGACTTGTACGAGGCAGCAGTCTTCGGGGATAGTTTAGAATTTGAGAATTCCCTACRTGCAATTGTGGGAATGCTGGCTGTCTGAAGGGGAGAATTATCCAATTTCCTTGACAGTGGTGACTTTGTGGGTACAGCCTCGTTTTCTTCACACTCATCACTGGAGCTAGATGACCTTGTTATCTGAGAAGCACACCAATTATTTCTCGCTTTCCTGAGCGGAGACAAATCTTCAGCAAAGTCCACCATCAGTTTTTTCACTGGTGTCTCAAAAGCTAAGGATGCACTACAAAAAAAAAAAAAAAATTAAAGCAAAATATTATCTATACTATGGAAAACCTTTCAGTAACTGCTTTGCTTAAATAACACTGAAGTTTAGTTCAAACTAGTTGCCTGAATTAGTACATACCCTGTAACAAACACAAACAGAGATCAATACAGGGCGTAAGAATTTCTTGCCATTCACGCCATTTCTTTTTTAGCAACTAATCTATTTTTCTGCCTGAACTTCTTAAAGTGCAGGGAAACAACAGTCATTTTACTTTCTGGAATACTGCAGACATAATCAGTGCTGTCAATGATTAAGCAAAAGAAACGCCTGATACATTTCAGACTAACTCCGTCAACTGAGATTTGTGCTTCCGAAAAAGTTTGTCTTTCCTTTCCCTTCCCCCATCTGTATGATTGATAAAGCTGGGGGGGAAAAAAAGGGAAAAAAATTCCCCGCATTTTTTTTAATACCAGTTTCCAAAAGGCAAAAGTCTTATACCACTCTGATGGCTATGCGAGAACCTAAAAATTTGTCAGTTCCTCACTAATAATTTTTGAGCCTACTGGACAAAAAAAAATATATACAGATAACACAGTTTTACATAAAGGACACATTCAGCAGTTTCTCTTTCTGGCTGTAACATATTATATATGATTGCTCGGTTCCTAACAGAGCGAAGTATTTCTTCGGTAAGTACTGAAACAGTATTGCTTTCTCAAGTATTTGTCATTCTCATTCACAGATCAAACTTCACTCTTGGTCCCCACMCAGAAATATTTTTGTGGGGGAATACAGGACAAACATGAGAAAAATCTGTTCAACTAGTAGTTATGAAAGAACAAAAAGCAACCTATTCTTTCAGATTTAAAGCTCATTTTTTTGTTCATGGTCAATGACTTCTCTGCCAGATTTAGGGTAAAAACAATAAACACTTTTTTACACACACACACACACACACACATATATGATATCTTCTTTCTATTAACATTTGAGGAATATTTAGACAATTTGTGCAGAGTTTTAAGTATTTCTCTACTGTATATCAAAAATCTTTCCAAAGGGGACTTCCTTCCTCTTCTGAAATAGTACCACAAAGAAATGCAGACGCCAGGATTTTTATTTCTGAAGCTTCTTAACAATCAGATAACAACCAGTTTCTACTGGTTTTGTGACCTGCTTAGGGCTAGGTCTACGTGTAAGTGTCACATATATGGACATGCACTTTATAAAGGTGACTATCAAAACAAGATAACTTTTTCTTTAAAAAAAAAGGAAAAGCTCCAATGTAAACTAATGCAACCCAGTAATCTAGATCTGCAAAGTATTAGGTCAGTGTAATGCCTTTTACTCATTTCTCAGTCTACATGTTACGCTATAGATTGATGATCATTTTTAGCTTAGGGTTCCCTATACGTTAAATGAAAACTTTCAAGCTGCTCAGTACAATATAAAGCGTTGGTATGTCTTTAAATGATAAACATGGGTTAATGATGGTGATTGAATATTTTTTCACTTTACATTAAAACTTTTTGAGGATTTAAAACATTTATTTTATTCTCAGTATGTGGCACAAAGCATTAGAGAATTGGTTTTTTTAATCAAAGGAAAAAAAAATACTTATGACTAGTTAACATACCCATCCGTATCCATAGAACTACGGTTCCTTTTTCGTGGAGTAACAGTTGCCATATCTTCACCAGAGCACCTAAAAGAACACATTTTTAATAGCCTGAAAAAAGTGGCTTAGTAAAGAAGGAAAACATACTGAAGGACTGGGAAGAAACACTGAATGGAAGCAGTTCAAGCATGATGGAGCATTATAACTTTTGACAGAATGACAGAGACTAGAATAATTTTGGGTTATGTTTCACTTGAGTTTAAGCTGTAACAAAGGTATTCGCAGGAAGGATCCTCCAGGTCAAGTCCAGTCCTGTCATCATGGACAAATGCATCATATAAAGTCCCTTTTCTAAAATGGAGTCAGATAACTCAGAAGCGAGTTTTGCTTTCCATCTCACATATTCCTTTTGGAAAGCTCATTCTAGACCTCACTGTTGTGGTTCCCATAAACGTTCTTGCTCTCTGCCTACATATATTCACAGTCAGTTCATTCGCATGAGGGTTTTATGTTGACGTTTAAGTGGAAAGAGCTCTTTTCTTGTGTTCACACCCAATGGGCTTAGAGAAAAATCTTTCTCTCTCAACTTCCATCTTGCCAGATGCAATAAAACAAATTTTTTAGCCTTTGTTAATGAAGTAGCCATCTAACACCTTTTAATACTAGATACTATTTGTTCCATTTCTTCCAGTTTGACCTAAGTGCTGTATGACATTACCTTTTCTGTTGTGTTGGTTGCCACGCAAGAAAGACAACTGAAACAGTCGTCCCCAGCATCCTATCTCCAAGATGACTAATAATAGATATTCAAAAACTGCTAGAACACCCTGTAAAGAATAACTTATTCAATAATCTGCCAGTAGGGGGAGGTTCTTCACAACACATCGGTATTTACGCGTTGCAGGTTTCGGGAAGCAGTGACCGAAGGGTGACCTGCGAACGACAGGCTGTTCTGGGCCACCGCACAAGCGTTGGCAGAGAATCAAAACTGTCAGCTGTGTAGCTCTAGCAAGAGCTATACAATTTCAGAACACAGCAGCACTGCCAGAGGGGAATTACAAGAAAAGGCGGGCTGTGCGACTTCACACTCGGCCAAGGGCTCTGGAAGCGCAGGGTAACAAGAGGGAGCCTGCGGGTAGCTAGGGTATAAGATACGAGGTGCGGGGAGAGGATGAGGGCACTTAAAACACTTCTGCCATTAACGTGCAGATGCCATAAGCTGTTCCCTGCCGAGCAGCTCTCCACTGTCAGCCCCAGCAACGCACAGGCCTTTCCCTAACTTTAACAACCACCAGGCCAGTTCACAGCTTTCCCCTGACAATTCCTGCTCGATGCCCTGCGCGTTGACAGCGCGCCAAACCCTCACCCTAGCACCCCGCATGCACCTGCGTACTACACCCCACACCAGGGCTCAACCAGAGCACTGCACCAGGCCTGATCTCAGCATCCCACATCCCCCAATCCCAAATGCACCCTGGACCTCGGCACTACCCACACCCTGACCCTGGCACCCCATAGCCACCACACGCACGCGTCCTGCGCCTCAACGGGGCGTCAGACCCTGGCGGCAGCACCCATCTCCCCCTCATGCACCCCTCAACGCCGCACCAGGCCCTCACCCCGGCCCCTCACACCCCCTCACCGCGGCGTCAGGCCCTCACCCCAGCACCCCACACCCCCTCACCGCGGTGTCAGGCCCTCACCCCAGCACCCCACGGCCCTCAGCAGCCTCCCTAGTCCCAGCCCCCGCGAAGCCGCGCTCAGTCACCTCAGCGCCGCCTCAGCCGCCAACGGTCCCGCGCCTTCAAAAGCGCGCGGGCTCTCCCGCCCGTCACGGCCCCCTGCCCTCTTCTTCCCATTTGCCCAACGCGCTGTCACTCACTCGGAGCTTCGTCGCCATTGGCCTACATGACGCGCGTCCCTTTGGGCCCGCCTCGCGCGTTTTCCAGCCCATCGGTTCGCGGAGCTCGCCGCACACCCCTCGCGGGAGACTGCAACTCCCGGCGTGCCTCGCGCATGCAGAGCCGTCTCCAGGCGGGGGTGGGGCGCAGAGCTTGCTGGGAGCTGTAGTTACTCCGGGGCACAGGCGGCRCGCTGGGCGCGGGGCATGCTGGGGCTTGTAGGCGATGTGGGCCCTGCAGGAAGGCCTCCTCCCAGGACGGGGCTGTGGGGGGCTGCCTGCCCTCGCCAAGATAACAACCAGCACTCTGAGGAGACCGGCAGCTTTCCAAACACCCTGCTTTTGGCGGCAGGCTTCTTACTTTCAGCCAACTGCTCTTCTGTCTGTCTGTGCAAGATAGGCAAAAAGCCGGGTAGATCAGGTGGGGCCCTGTGATGGAGATAGGACCGCTCAGGAATCCTGCTTCTGGGAGGACAGGATAATTAATGGCTGGGCCATCAAGTGGGTTATCTAGCAGGTTCTTTCCACAGTGGGGATACTTTTTTAATTATCCAAGTGCCAAAAGAAATATCCTTGGACCTTGAAAAAGGAGATGCCTTGGGATGAGCAGGCAGAACCTGACAGGGGAAGAACTCCAAAAGGGGAACACTGAGGCTGGGGGCAAAAGGAKGTGTTTGGCTTATGAAGGGATGAAGTGAACTGAGAGGAATTCACACATTTTAAGCCATGCTCGGGGGTAGTAAGGGTGGGCTGAGTATTGCCTTTGCTTTTAAATGGGCCATCTGAGCCCTGCTGTTAAGAACATCTTCCATAAATGATGGTTACTTGCAACTGAAAAGCAAAATTCACAACCCMGAAGGAGCTGGGAGGTACAAAAGGAGCTGGATGTTGCAGTGATGATGACTCTGCAGCRTTTCTATGGCTGGGGCATACAGAGTGTGCTATGGCATCTAATTACAACAGATCCTGTCTGTCCTCTCATCTGCTAAAGGGATAAACTTAAATTCCAGCGTTACCCCTACTAAACAGTAATGTAACAGAACAGATCCTACAGCACCTTACTGAACAGCACTGACCGCCCCTGCTGTCACTCAGAAACTGTGCAGAGGCTTGACCCAAAGTCCAAGAAAACTCACTATACTGGGATGTAGGATATAAAGATTATGCCACAARCCAGTCAAAGTCTACCAGGCTCAGGGAGCGAGTGGGCAGGTTTGTGTACTGGAAACCCACCGTTACTAGACAAAGCCAACACCTCTGCCTCAGGAAGCCCCGGAGCCAGAAGGGTGATGGGTCATCATGACGTACTGCACTTCTTAAACCCTTCCCTCTGCCTCTGCTCTTGGCCATTGCTCCTTCTTTAAAATTTTCCCCTCAGTTAAACGCCTGTAAGGAGGGAAAGGCCAGTGAAAGCCAAGACAGCAGCAAAGACGACAACTGTTCACGAAGCCAGGTGAGGCCTCTTTTTCTCTTGAACGACAATGCATCGTGTTCCCCTTCCGTGAGACAGATCCCTCAGCAATCTTGGTTTCTCTCGGGTTATTTCTGTCCCGTGCCCCCTTTCCCCGCCTGTGCCACCCCTCGGGGAGGGCCACAACACCCTCAGGAGGGCCACGAGGGGTCACTGAGGCTCGGCTCGGGCACAGCAGCTCCGTGGAGGCAGCCCACCGAGGCCCAGACGTCCTCTAACGGTAATTTAAGCACATTCAGGCACAGAAGTTGCCTCTGAGCGCCCGTTTTCCTAGTACCTCAGTGCGGGCACACGCTCCCCCACGCCGACCCGGGGTGGGGGAGGGGAAGGCCGTTCCCCGCATGCGCACAAGGCACAAGGCGGGAGCGCCCTTTCAGAGTTGCGCATGCGCARCGGTATGCGCCTGCGCTGCCGGGGGAGCGCATGCGCAGCGCACCTTCTGCCATCGCCGCGCAGGCAACGGGGCGCATGCGCAGCGCTCCCGCTGCCTTCACCGCGTGGGGAATTAGCGCGTGCGCATGGAGGGGAAGCGGCCCCGCCGCGTCGTTATGCGCATGCGCGAAGTGCTCGGGCCCCGCCCCCTTCGTTCAGCGCGCATGCGCCCCGCTTCTCTTCCGGTGGGCAGCCCGGMGGTCGCTAGGCGCTGCTGGGAGCGGGGGTGGCGGCAGCCGAGCGGAGCCCCGGGCCGGGCCGGCGGGCTGAGAGGCCCCGACGC
>NW_020448875.1:4959-20020 GCF_003343035.1 Apteryx rowi | reverse complement strand
CGGTTCCTTAGCCGTCCTTAGCTCCCGCCCGGGAGCGACATGTCCCCTTCCCGGCCTCCCGACCCCGTAGGTCCCGCGTGCAGGGCCCTGAGCACCTCGCCCTTCCCCGCGCGGGTGTTGGCCCGTAGCTGCCTCTCCGAGAACCGCTGGGCTGGGGGCGGTGTGAGGGTAAAGGGAAACCGGCCGGTGCTTAAAGTCACATCAGCAAGCGGGGGGGGGCCCAGCGCTGAGGGTCCTCTCTGCAGTCACTGATAGCCTGGAGCGGATAGGGCAGTGGTGGTGAGTGGCCTCTGACGCTGTCGGAGGTTTGAGGGAAGGCGTAATGTGCAGAATGTCTCGTTATTTTTGTCTGAACAGAGACAGATACTCTTTGCTTGCCCATATGGAAAGACTAGCTACTTCTGAAGCACGTGGAATCTGTGGTTTGGTGCGGTATGGGCTGATATTATGGTGAACAGTGTGGGAATATAATATTCCTTTTTTTTGTTTTGTTTTTTGTACCAGTTCATTTCACCAGTATATAACCTGCTTGGTTAAGTTTGCGTATGATTTTTACACCTAACCCAGTGTATTCACAAGCTGGTACTTTCATAGCATTGTTTTCCTCAGTTCCGGAGGTGGAGTTCTTTAATGAGAAGCGTTTGAATGTCTGGCCACCTCATCTTCCTCAGACAAGGCAAGGCTTGCTGGTCTGGTTGGTGTTTCTTACGTAAACTTGTTCTTGGGGTCAGTTTAGAAACATTCTTCTGATGTGGAAAGMGGAGCCTCTTATACGCTCGCAAGCAGATGTACTGGTGATATGCGCTGAAAATTTAATCTGACCCTGTAACATAAGCAGTTGCTGCTGATAAGCAGGCTGCTAGTGAGAAACTCGGAGACTGCTATGTTTCCTGGCCTTCAAAACATGTTTTTCTGGGGTGGGGGAGGAAAGGGAGCATGGTATAGCGCCTTGCAGGCAAGTGRGATGACGTGGATGGTACTAGAAGCAGACAAGCTGCAGCAGTATAGCAGTTACATGGGCTAAAGATATAAATGATATCCTTTGTATTTAAACGATAGTTCTGCAAAGGGCTTCTGACACGGTTAGTTGGTCAGGTTGCCAGAGGGAGGGCTGTAATAAGAAGGGTATTGCAGTTTGTTTAAAACGTGTTGTACTGTTATCGAAGTGAGTTAAATCGTATGGATTGGAAGTAACGTCCCGCTATATTATTATATTAGTATCTCATTCCTCCATCCTTCAGACAGGATGGGCTTCATTTTCATGAAACCAACTCTGATGCCTCTTTATTTTTGAGCCTCTGGTTTTAGGCTTATGGGTAGTGCCTGTAATCATGATGAACTCACGTTCTCTGGACTTTCCTTCCTATGTGTCAAAGGTGGATTTTTTTCCTACTCTTTAACTCCTAGAGGCATATAACCCTTTTGTATTTTTGAATTTCTATTTCTTATTGCCTCATTACTAAACGTAATTAAAATGGTAAGAGGCTTCTTCTGAAAAGTGTTGTTTGGGCTTCATGCTGCTGATGTTAGATTTTGAATAAAAACGCCCTCAGAAAGGTGTAAGTGCAGTTTGGAATCCAAGTCATTTTGSCACCAGAGTTGCAGCATATAAGTGAATACTGTCTACTATTTTAGTGACTTTGAAAATGTAAGATTAGATCTTATATTTCCAAAGGATACTTTTTTGAGGCAGTTTTGGTCATCTGCATTTTATTTATTTTCTCTTCATCTGTGTAGCTGGGTGATTGCTTTAATTTGTGGATACTATCACTGGCTGACTTTAGAAGCCTCATTCTGACTTCTGTTTGTTCTGCAATAGCGTATGGAAAATGCAGTATATGTTGTGCTACCAGGTTGTTTCAGCCACTGGATGTTACCGTGTGAAACTTTCTGGTGAAAACCTGCGCTCGGAAATCATTCCTGCCAAACGTGCGGATGCTTTTGGTCTTTACGAATAAAAGCTAAAATTTAGCCCAGCAATGAAGTTTGCAGCTATGGCTGGTTGTAGATGTTGCTTAGTCATGCACAGCGTAATTGTTACTCGGGTGTTGTGGAAGCTAGAACACGACATAAACGGGTAGATAGTTTTCTGCTGCCGTGAAGTTGGTATTTTCCTGTTGCYGTAWATGGAAGCACTTTTTTRTTTGGTTGKTTTTTTCAAGACAGTTGCTCAGTGGTCTCCGTACTCGGACTTCSCTGACTGTAGCACCCTCTGACTGCTTTGTGTCAGTCTTCCAGCCRTACTGGCCCGAGGCACTGAAGGGAGAGTTGTTTGGTTTTCCAGAAATGTCTTTACTGCCTTGGGGAATGAGCCCTGAAGAAGAGAGTGACATTGTTCAAAGTGCCCCGAAACRGCACAGCTAGGACTAACAAGTCGGTAACTGATACTTGTGTAGTTTTGACCTTTCAGTTGTCTTGCAGATTTTCRTCTTTGTAAGCTCTCCGAGGTAGGTTAGCGTCGTCCTTCTGACGCTTTGCGGAAACTAAGGCCAGGAAAACAAGCTGTTTGCGTAAGGCTGCACGGGGAGCTCGTATCGGGCTGCAAACACAACGTTGGCATTTCTGGCTCACAGACCTGCCTAATTGAGCAGATTGCATCTGTYTGGTTGTATAATCTGAACCACATGGGTGTCCAAGGGTGTTTTGCTCAGAAAGCCATTCCTTACTGGATAATCTCCYGTGGAAAGTGGGTGGCAACACCGCTGATAAAGTCCTCTGAAACACACTGAACAAAGTCTGGAGGAAATGCAAAACAATCTTCCTTTGGCCCCCGGGAGGGAAGCGGGATGGATCAGATGTTTTTCATTCTAATTTCCATGACCAAGACGTGTGTTTGTCAGTACCTCCTTGCACAATTTGTCCAAAACCCCCTTTGATTTGTTTTCCTCTTTCTATCCCTCAGTTGTTCCTTCCATTTACACCATTTACATGGGAAAAGATAAATACGAAAGTAAGTATATTAATACATGTGAGAAGATGCTTAACAGATTGGGTTTAGATTTGTGGGGTTTTAACATTGTTCGAAAGGATGTCTTTTTATGTGTTGAATTCATATATTGTTTAAAAATACTTCCACCCTTGCAAGTTATTATGACTTACTCCTGTGAAATCCATAGTGTTAGTTTTAAGAAGGATAGCTAAAGTTTTATGATCCTCTAAGCAACATAAATACTTCAGATACAAATGATTTAAATTAACTGAAAAATCTGTCTAGAGAAAAACAGTTGCTTTTCAGTTTGTGTCTGATAATCATTTGCAAATGAACTTTCCAATTCCGTGCTTAGTCTGTATTTCTCTGCTCTCCAGTTGTTGTTTATACGCCATCGGTTTTCTCTTCCTGTCCTTTCCCATGAGCTGAAGGTTACGGTTTTGCTGCATCTCCTATTTCCAAATCGGTAGCTGATGTGAAACCAGGATCTCTCACTCTAAGTGAAAAGCGTTAGTATTGCTCTCTTGAAGACATTCCCTGAAAGAAACTCTGTCTCCGTTAGATAGATACCTGAAGAAACATTTTCACTTCAAACTTTCAAAATAAGGCGATGGAGATGTGTCAGAGAGGGAGAGAGGAAATCGRATGTGTTCAGAGTTTGGGTTTTGACCTCTTGCTTGCCAAAGCCACTGTGTATTTTTGAAGTGGTGGTTCCCAGCATGAGCGCGATGCAGGTGTTTCGGTCTAGTGCAGTCGGCTGCAGTGTTAAGGCCTTATTCTGTTTCTGTGTAACTACTATGCAAGTTCAAAGCTGGTCTCTGGCAGTTGACCTGCTCTCATCAAGGTCCTGACAAGTAATTTGGTTTGTTGTCGATGAGGTCCTTTACCTTGCTCATTGCTGCTTTTATTCTTGCAGACGAAGACCTAATAAAATATGGCTGGCCTGAAGATATCTGGTAGGTACCGGAACGCTCCTCTCTGTGCTCACTTGGGCTTGGAAGCAGATTGCCTCTCCCGAAGCAACCAAGTTGAGTGATTGTATCAACCGTCCTGCTTCCGTGGGTACTGCGGAGTCTCCCTTTCCCAAGGCCTTTTAGTGGTTTAAATGCAATCCCAGGGTTGGAGGTGAGTTGCAGCAGACCCAGGTGCAGGTGTTAGGATCCCAGTTACGCTGAACTCCCTTCCCTACCCCCTCTCTCCCCCCGCCCCACCCTCGTTCGTCGTAAGAGCCGGCCCCTTTGCGAAGCTCTTGGGGGTTTATCTGTGCATGGAGCTGTTGGAGTAGCAATAACCGGAATAACTCCGTGCGTGGATGTTTGTGTTTCAGAATACACGCGCTTGCTTGCTGTTGCTCTTAGCGTGTTTGGGAAATGGGCAGAGCTAAACAAGAAGGGCAGTTTGCTATTTGTAGGACAGCATCTCCTGAGTCAAGCAAGTGTAGCAGCTCCTGAATATCTCTGTGTACGGACAAGCGTAACCAGCTAAAACAAAAGGCTGGCGGGGGGCTGAGAGAGTAGAAGCACAAACGTACGAAGACTTAACTGAAATCATGGAGCAGGCAGCACAGGGCCTGGGGATGGAGCCAGAAGTCTTTGAGCAACAGTAAATCCCATGCCTAAAGGGAACCGTCTGTCTCCAAATGCGTTTTCCTGTGTGCATAGCATCACCCTTGTGTGTGCTGTGGATCTGTTGACCTGTCCAGTAAAATAGCCCTTGCTGTCTCGGGTGCTTTGAGTCAGTGAGCAGGAGTAGAGGAGTTTGACTGATGTTTGGGCTCCTGTCAAGCAAAAGCCATGTCTGCTGTAAGCAGGCCCACTAGAACTGCGTGGTCAGGGTGGCAGAAGGAAGTACTCTGACTTGTGTTAATCAGTTTTGGTTCATAAGATCTCATCAGAAAACAAAAATAGAAAAAAAAGAGTGGGGTAGTTCCTGCTGCTGTTAGCAGTAGTTGACGGCATCTGTGCTGACTGAGTTAGTCCAGGCGTTTTCCGGATTGATAAGGTATATGAGATGCTTAGGAAACGGTTAGCTTGCTTCCAGGCGCTCTTCCACAGGCTGGACACGTCACGGTTGCTGCTCTCTCCTTCGCTAACAGTTTTAGACAAGAATCACCCTACGGATTGTGCGCTTGCTCGTTCTTCAAGGTGGCCTTTTCCAGGACGAATTGAGGCGCGTTGGTAGAGGCGGAGCTGTCACCCCTGCTGGTGCCTGCCCCCGTGTCGATTATGCATTAGCTAATACACTGTCTAGGATGTTGTCACCAGTGGGCTAACTGCAAGGCTATATTTCTTCTTTTTTAGCAGAAGATGTTTTACTTCAGTTGAATAACATTTTGTCATAATGATATCAGATTAATTTTTCTGCCTCGTGCTTGTCCTATTACTAGATAGTAATTTAAGTATGTCTTAACTGTTATTTAGGAGTGACCTTGAGACTGGTCCTCAGTTTGCCTGAACCACGGAGGTCTCCCTTCCCCATCTCCCTCATTTTGTAGTTCATGCCAACATCATCCGCGCTGTTTTTTTATGTTGTAGTGCTGTCTCGAGAAAGTACCCTAAATCTTCCTGGGAATTGTTCTCCAAACAGTGTCTAGCACCTTTTAAACTTAACTTTTACTTAACAGGGGTCCAGGTGGAATGGGTGGGGAGGAGTGGAGGCTCAAAAGGTAGAAGTGAGAGTTCGGATGTTGGTGCCGGAGGGTTTTCTGCAGCAGCAGCAGCAGGGAAAACTTTCTATTATGTTAAAAAGAAAATGGTGGAAGGAGAGGTTGGGAGCAGACATGAAATTCCATTCACCTTCCATTGGGAAGGTGACATGAATTCAGTGCCCTTTCCATACTTGAAAGTTAAGTGGGGTTGTAGTGGGTGACATCAGGAAAGTAGAAAGTAGGTGGCCATGGTAAAGACGCCGTGGAGTTAGACAAGGTCTGGAGAAGAGCAGCTAAAATGTTCAAGGAGGTGGAACAGCTGTGCTACAAGGAGAGACTAAAGGGGCCAGCGCTCTTCAGTTTGGAGAGGAGAGGGCTGAGGAGGGAGGTGATCAAGGTGTACAAAACGAAGACAGTGGATGAGGTGAATTGGCRTTTGGCAGTTTGGTGAACCGGTATTCACCAAATCTCCCAATATTGGAGCTGGTACCCACTGAATCTACTAGATCAGCCTAAAAGGAAAACTCTTTACATGCCGAGTCAGGAACTTGTCAGCACAGGAGGTTGTGGAGAGAGTCAACAAGTTCAAAACGACAACAGGCCCGTAAGCAGCAGGATGTTCCCCATGGCATCCCTCATCCAGTGATGGTAGGTGCTGTGGAGCGTGAAGGAAACGGACTGCAGGAGATGGCCAGGCTGACATGTGCTTCCCAAACAGCATCGCCTCTTGCCACTGTCGGAGGCAGAGCACTGGGCTCAATGGACCATTCTATTGACCCAGAAAGAAATTTGGGGTTTTTCTTTGCCACACGAGCTTGAGACCAGTCATATAAGTGACCTAACTAGCAGTGCCACCTAAAGAGTTCATTAGTTTGCTGTTTCTATTAAGAATATATAGGACCAAAACACTGCACTTGTAGGCTTATCCCATGAGTGTCACCTGCATGTAGTATATCATTTAAAACCCAGGTGGGAAGGTTTATTTTTTTGGTCTCCTCGTTAAGATGATGTTCCTTGAAAGATAAGCTCCGACTCCCTTACATGTTTCTAAATACGCGTACCACGAACATGTCTGCAGTTCTGTTTTCCGTGGAGCGGCCGCTATGTCACTTTGTTAGGAAGTCAACTTCTCAGCGCGGATTGCCGCCCGGCATCCTGTATTAAATGTGCTTTTTCGTTCTGTAGGTTTCACGTGGATAAGCTCTCCTCCGCGCACGTGTACCTTCGGTTACACAAGGTAATCCTGCGACACGCTTTAAACGAGTCCTAATTAACGTTCGCCTGCGTACGAATCGCAAGCTCCTGTTCTGCAGTGAGCCCTGTACGCGAGCACCTCCTTGCCCGTGCGAAGCGCTAAAGTCAGTGGGGCTCTCTGAGGACGCAGGTAACTACCAGTGTGGCGAGGCTGAATTTACAGCCTCCGTTCCCAAACCTGGGGAGGAGCGGGAAAAATCACGTGGCCCCGGACCGTAAAGCAAACGATTTCTGGCTCGACACCAGGCGTGTGCCTAGGAATGATCACTGCGCTAAAACGGGGAGAATACCGTTGAGAAAAGCAGGATGCAAGTCACTTTGGTGCTCTGAGCCTCTCCTTGCAAGTGCTGCGGAGACCCTAGTCCTCTAAAGTGTGGAGTATAGGAGATCCTGGGTGTGTTTGCAGAGCGTATAACCTTCTTCGTGGCCATGGCTGGCCTTGGTGCACTCGTCGGTCCCTGAAGCCCCCTCGCACTTGCACAGCAAGCTGCTCACGTTACGTTGCTCTGTCACAGGGGCAGACGGTGGATGACATTCCCAAAGAAGTTTTGATAGACTGTGCCCATCTAGTGAAGGCTAATAGCATTCAAGGTAATACTAATTATTGATACTGGGAGATCTTTACTGCTACTGGGACATCTGTTGGGAGGTAGAAGAGCTGTGTGTAAGGTGCTTGGTGAGTGTATTTGGCCTATGTGGATATGTGGTTTTTGGATCAAGCGTTTGTGAAGTTCCTGCTCTGTTGTTCTCTGTTAAGTCTACGCCTGCTGGTCTTATGGGAAGCAGATGGCGCTTGCAGCTGCTGGGGCTGCCCGCTCTGCTTTCGTAAGGAGGAGTTTTAAATCTCTTCAATTCCTGGTTGTGCCTCCATGTTGCTGCGCGAGCCAAAGAGGCCTTGCAGTCTCCTCTTATACGCTGTCTTGGGGCCCCCTTCTATAGCAGTCGCTCTTCTGGCAAAGACGGTCTCCATCTGGAGTTCGTTAACGCTGCTGCAGCGCTCGTATTACTGCAGAAAATGATGTAGCGGCGTTATCCTGTTTCACCGTAATACGGGAAGGACTCGTCCTTTTTGCTTCTTTCCTGCCTAGTTAGTAATGACTGTGACATGAATCGCTCGGGGTTTCCATTCGCACAGGAGACTTTAGGACGTCTTTCAGCAGGGAGAGAATAGAAATGTTTCCCTTCTTTCCCCCTGCTTCCTAGGTTGCAAGATGAACAACGTCAATGTGGTGTACACGCCGTGGACTAACCTGAAGAAGACTGCGGACATGGACGTGGGGCAGATTGGGTTTCACAGGCAAAAGGATGTAAGTGTTTGCTGCGTGCCGGTGAAGGTGACCTCCCGGCAGACCGTGAGCTTTCCACTCCTGTAACGTTCCTGTGGTAGGAGCTGCGTAAATCGTCTTCAGCGTTTGCCCTGAAGCAGGGGAATCGTTCGCTCCTGAAGGTTGAGAGATACCCCAGGGGATGTGTTTGGACTTACTGGAAAATAAATCGGAAGTCCGTGGCTTGAGTGTCAGCGCGTATGAGAGCGTAGCCTGTACAGCCTGCGTTTCCAAAGGGCAGCGCTGCGCAGCTGATGGATCTTGGCTAGTGCAGGATGGTGTGAAGCGTTAGTCGATGCTCTCTGCCTGAATTCATCTCTGTTGAAATTATCTGTGAACTTGCCGCAGCTGAAGAAGACCCGCGTATGAGCGGCCGCTTTGGATTCAGCTAACGGGCAGTAGTGCAGTCACGTGTCCGGAAGGGCTCAGGACTTGAACCTGCTGTTCAGAGGAGGGCTGCGCGGGGTCCTCAGGATGTCTGTCGCTGTGTGGGCTTTACTGTCCCCGCTCCACGAGCTGTGTGAGCCCAAGGCTACCTCTGCATTTGTTAAACCTGTTGAGAGACGGAGCTTCTTAGCTTTGGTGTAGGGTCAGGCCAATGTACTAAGCTACTCCCAAGCCTGAGCTGGTGTCCCCATGTGGTGTTACGCTTAGATTGGTAGCGATACAGCTTGGCTGCTCGGAGGGAAGAGGAGGCTCTCTAGAGAGGCGGCTGCTAGATTAAAACAGGTCTGTGCTGGGGCATGACTGGGCCGAAACAACAAAACCCCTCCAGTCTACAGAACAAGCGGCCCGTGAGTTTCTCTTACCAAAATGGTCTACAGAGATCTGCTGTCACCTCTTTAGGAATCAGTAGGGACCAGGGCTCGTCTCCTGGCCTCTGTCGAGACGTGCACTAAGAAACCAAATTAGAAATGCTTACGCACTTGGTAGGGCTTAGGCGTGTTAGACATGTGCTTACGGGTGTCGGGAGCGGGTCTCGCTCTGCCGTTACGCAACCTGCTGGACAGGCTGAGGTGGCAGGGATTTTTCTTAGCATCTGTTTTTGTGGGTTTCAGTCATGTGTAAAGTGGAAATAGGGTGTTTTCTTTCCATAGCGAAAGTGCCAAAATAAAAGTATTTTTTTATAAGGATCATAGTTCTTTGCACTCCAAAGGTGAAAATGCTGACAGTGGAGAAAAAGGTGAATGAGATATTGAACCGGCTAGAGAAGACGAAAGTGGAGCGCTTCCCGGACCTGGCTGCTGAGAAGGAAGCCAGGGACAGAGAGGAAAGGAACGAGAAAAAAGCCCAGATCCAAGAGATGAAGCGGAAGGAAAAGGAAGAGATGAAGAAGAAGAAAGAGCTGGAAGAACTGAGGTGAGTAATAAATCGCCGTGCCAACTTCTAACGTCTGCAGTTTTCATCAGCGCTGGGGAGAGTCATGGGTCAGCAGTTGCTGTTTAATAGTCGGCCTAATGCTATTCAGTACTCGGCTGACCTCCTCGCACGGAGATGTCTGCACGGCCTAGTGATTTCCTTTGTCTTTACAATGAATGTGTTTTCCCAATTCCTCCTAAAATAAACCCGGATATTAAGCCATTGTTAAAAGAAAGAACCGTTTCTTTTCGCACTTGTCCCTAACTTGGGTGAGATTTGGCGCGATGCTTAACTCTTTCCGTCTGTGGGACGGAAGCAACCTCTGACGGCTTTGCGTGAGACTTGGAAAGCGCCGAGCGTTAGGTGGAGTTCCTCAGCTTCATGTTGCACCAGGATGCGAACTAAAACGYGTATGAATCCTCAGTTTTCCATAAGCAATCGCATAGTGCTTTAAACACAGAAAGAGGAAATGTTTTGAAATGTGTTGACCTTTCTGTCATCTGACGACGAAACATGCAGCAGCATGTGTGGGTTTATTCTTCAGCGCTGGCTGCCCTTGTGCAGAACTGCATGTACCAGCTGACTGGCCCCAAAAGCTTGCTTTTAAGCATGTGAAATTATTTTATTGTAGCAAGTCATGTTTATCTGTAAATGATCATGAGACTGGAATTTGAAAAACTCTTAGGGTTTCCTGAGTGATTCAACACATGTAAAGGTCAGAAAGAGGAGGACTTAAGCAAGCTAAACTTAAGAGAAGTTACCAGCAGATACATCTGTGTTACAGAATAAGGGGTCTGCTTTCCTGCTTAACCTTTTCCCRAAGCTGCTTCTTGGCCGTCCCCCCAAAGTAAAAGGTTTTCTACCTCCTGGGATTATCTAGTTGGTAGTTTCCAAAGAAAACTGTGGAGAATGAGTGTGCTGCATACGTCTGGGCTTTCTCCAGTCAAAGAGCACGGGCCAATATTGGTCTAGCCTGTCTGAATTTAGAAAGGCAAAATGCTTTTCTGGTCCTGTTTTATCAAAATGCTCCTCTGTTGGTATCTTCTAAAATTTGTAATGCAAGATAATGCAATTTCCCTTTCAGGAGCTACTCGTCGTTGATGAAGGCTGAGAACATGTCCTCCAATCAGGTAAGCTCTGGCTGGTGCCCACAGAAACCTTTTGGAGATGGATGAAATCCAGCGCAGGACTGCGGTCGAACAGCTCCCAGCCTCGCAGCCTGTTTTTAGTGACTCCTGCATGACACAGCACATCTCCTTTGCCCCTTTGCGTTCAAGGACGTCGCCGCTCTCCTCTGCTTTCGGAGACGATCCTGTTGCTTGTGTGTTGTCCAGCTGGAGTCTGTGCCGCTTGTGCCACGCGTGCTAAGTTCTCCCACCTAAGTGAAAGAACGGTTAGAGCTTTAGGTGGACTTCCCTGCGCTTGTGAACTGCTTGGGCAAAATTTGACTTGTCTTGTGAGCAGAGAAGGTCCCCCTAAAGGCAGAGATGAGCTGCAGATGCCGTGCCATTGCTTCAAGGGTGGGGGAAAATGCAYGCTTTTAACAAGAAATAAGCTGGAGGTGCGAGGACACCAGTTGAAGGAGAGATGGATGCAGGTGCTGGGGGGTAGAAGAGACAGCTTGAAGGGATACGTTGGTTAGAGCAAGCAGTTGTCAGCCTGGGAAGGGAGCAGTATGCCCTGGCTGCGATCCGAAAGTAGAAAAGGAAAGACCTGGAGGCAAACCAGAGAGGAACGTGAGCAAGCAGGAGGGAGAAGAGGAGGTGGATTGCATGAGAGCTGGGGGCTGAAGTTGGGAAGAGGTCCTGAGGTACGCGGGGCGTTTGCGCTTCGCCTGAGGTCTGGCCGTTTTAATGCGCAYGGTGATCCTGATCTGTCTGTTTTTCCCGCAGGATGGCAACGATTCAGATGACTTCATGTAAATAAGGTCTCTCTCCTTTCTCAACCTTGAGGGGATTTGAGATGTCTTAATGTCTGACCATCGATAAGAATGCCAAAAAAAATAGCAAACTCTGACTTCATTTCTTCAGAAGCCGGTTGGTTCTGCTGGCGGTCTGACCAGCTCGGTGCCATGGACAACTTCTGAACAGAGAAGATCTACATGCCCTCACATACAGCGCTCTTTCAGGGACACGGGTGGAAGAAAAAAGAATTGAATTTCAGTTCTACAAAGACAGTGATATTTATTACGGGAAAGGTGTCGGTCTAGCTTTTAATCCAATGAGATTTAAAAAAAGAAAAAGAAAGAAAAAACAAATTGTGCTGTCTCATTGCTGTCCTGGCAGCAGAGTGACTCCGAAAGCGTTGCCATTAACGTTGCGTCACCGGTTTGTACGCGAGCCCCAAAGCGCCGCTGCTGACTGCGGGACTCCTCTCTTTGTGCTGGCGATTGCCCGCAAAGCCGCAGGGTCCCTGTAAAATTGGGGTGCCCGATCCCTGGCGAGCTGCCGGCTGCTTTGCAGACCTCCCCAGCCCCCCCGGGGGCAGATCCAGCAGCTCGTAGCTGCTCTCACGGTCTGTAGCTCCGTACGCAGCGAAGGCTGAGCTTGGCTGATGTCGCAGCCCAGCTGAGCTGAGCCCGATGAGCGCGGGCTGCGACGTGCACCCCAGCGTAAGATGAGAATAGTCCCCACATTGCCTTGTGTTTTTTTTTTAATTGCATTTGATTTCTGGGCTGTTCCTTGGAAACCCTTTCTGGAGAGGGACGCTTGCGAGGAAGAGCTGAGTTTTGCCCAGCAGCTAAGCGCCTTCGGCTCAAAGCTCCTGCCTGAGCGCTCTGAGGTTTTGTGGCGAAGTCTGTACGTACGAAACGCTCGTGGTACCTAGTGCAGCACCTGTGTGTATATATGTYGCAATTAAATCCATACCACGCTGCTAGAACGTGCTTTTAAGATGGATTCACCTACTGCGTCGATGCGTGAAAATGAGCGGAGCCGGAAGCGGCGGCGGGAAGCCGGCGGAGCCGCTGGGAGCCTGCGGAGCGCGGCCGCGGCGAGGAGCAGCGGGGCAAGGCTGCGAGCGGCAGCTGCTTTTCTCCCGTCCCGCTTCCTGCCCCTTGCACGTCTTTACCCCCCCTTGGAAACCCGGGGGTGGCGGATCAGCCCCCGCTCGCTGGGCTCGGCACCGGCGCCAGCCCTCGCTCCGGACCTGAAGGGTCCTTTGCCGCGAGGAGGAAGAGGAGGATGATGATGGTGGATGGGCTCTGGGGGCTTGGCAGGGGGGGACCTGCTGCCCCCCCAGGGCTGGTCCGGAGCTGCTTCCCGGCTCCGGCCCGGCAGCTGCTAGATGGAAGCAAAGAATAAGGATGGCTGGGAGCCCCGGCGGCCCCCCGGCTGCCTCCAGGCCCCCCGGTTCCTCTCCGGAGGACGTGACGGAGGCCGGGGGGGCGTGGGGACTCCCGGCCACGGGGGATGGGGGCTCGTGGGGGGGGACGTCAGACTCGAGTCTCCGAGCCCACCGCGGCYGGGGAAACCGAGGCACGGCACGGCGTGGTCCCCCCCATCCCCGCTGCATGCCAGCAGAGGCAGGCAAGGGGCCCAGGAGTCCGGGCAGGAGGTGACGCTCGGGGCACGGGCACGGTGCCGAAGGGCGGCCACCTCCTCCTCCTCCTCCTCCTCCTCCTCCTTCCCGCCGCAGTCAATGGGCCCTTTCACGGGGCGCAGGGCGTCTGCTGAGGCCTCCGCGCTCGTCACACACAAGCCCAGCGCTGCCCCGGCCGGCCGGGTCCTGCGGCTGCCGACTGTTGTGCTTGGCTCCGGCGCSCGCCGAGGCCCTCGCAGGCCGGCGGGACCCCCCTCCGTCCCCCCCCGTCCCCCCACGCACATGTCCAGCCAGGCAGGTCGGTTGGAACAGTTTAATCCGCCCAAATCCCGGGAATCCTGCCAGCTCGGGCCCCTGGCGCGGCTCTGCCAGGCTGCTTTGCGCGCCATCAGCGTAACGAGTTGTCAGGTCTCTGCTTAGCCCTCCGCACCCCCCCCACCCCCACCGGCCCCCGTCCTGCCGCTGCGGAGCGGCCGCAGGGAAGCGCCAGGGCCGGGAGCCCGTGCGGCCGCTTCCATAAACAGCCCCGCGTTGAGCAACGAGGCTTTCGGCGAGGAAAACAGGAAGCGGCTCTGCCAACAGCAATAAAGCGCTGGGCGAGCCGGATCCTGCCGCGCCGGGCAGCAGGGCGCTGGGCTCCCGGCCCGGGGCGTCTGGAGCCGCGGCAGGGCGACGGCACCGGCGTCCCCTGCCCCATCCGCCACCGCCTCCGCGGCTGCTGCTCCGCTCCCGCCGCGGCCGGGCCGGCGGACGCGGGCACCCCGGGGTGCCAGGGTGCCCCCCTGGGGCTGGGCGCCTTTGCGTGCACGCGTGTGCGTGTGCACCGGGGCCGGCCGTGCGCCCGTAGGCGTGTGCGTGTGTGCGCGGGGAGCGGCTGTGCGGATGAGGAGTGTGTGCACGCGTGCGTGTGCGTGTGCCGGTGCCAGTGCGCAGCTAAGCAGCTCGGCGTGCGCATGTGTGTGTGCACGTGTGTGCGCGTGCGTGTGCGTGTGCCCTACAGCTGAGCAGCTCTGCGTGTGCGTGCGTGTGTGCATATGCATGTGCATGCGTGTGCGTGCCCTACAACTAAGCAGCCCTGCATGTGCACGCATGTGTGCACATGTGCGTGTGCACGCCCTGATGTCACTGCACAACTAAGCAGCTCTGCATGTGCATGCATGTGTGCACATGTGTGTGCATACATGTGTGTGTGCGTGCCCTACAGCTAAGCAGCTGTGTGTGCATGCATGTGTGCATGCGTGTGTGCACACGTGTGCATGCCCTACAGCTAAGCAGCTGTGTGTGCACATGCACGTGTGTGCACGTGTGTGCACACCCTGGTGTCAGTGCACAGCTAAGCAACTCTGCGTGCGCGTGCATGTGTGCACACGTGTGTGTGCATGCATGTGCATGTGCATGCCCTACAGCTAAGCAGCTGTGTGTGCATGCATGTGTGCATGCGTGTGTGCACACGTGTGCATGCCCTACAGCTAAGCAGCTGCGTGTGTGCATRYGTGTGCRCACCCCGGTGCCAGTGCACAGCTAAGCAGCTCCGCGTGTGCATCTGTGTGTGCAYGCGTGTGTGCACRTGTGCGTGTGCATGCCCTACAGCTAAGCAGCTCTGCGTGTGCACGTGTGTGTGTGTGCACCCCGGTGCCAGTGCACAGCTAAGCAGCCCTGCGTGTGCGTGCGTGTGCACACGTGTGTGTGTGTGCGTGCCCTACAGCCGAGCAGCCCCGCGTGTGCACCCGTGCGGCCGTTGCTCCCCGCGCCCCGCTCGGCGGCACCCACTYGCCCAGCGAGGCCCCTGCGTGCAGCGAGACGCCGCTGAGCCGGGCGCGGAGCCCCTGCGCGCTGCCTCCCCCCCCCCCAAACCTCCGCCACCACCGTGTTGCTCTTGGCCCCGGGACCCCGGGCAGGTCCCCGGCCCTCCGCGATGCAAAAACAACCCGCCGCAGCCGGCGCCGGGACGTGCAACGAGCTGCTCGGAGGCCGTTCTCAGCCCTTCGCCCGCGTGTGTCCCCCCCC
>NW_020448875.1:0-3939 GCF_003343035.1 Apteryx rowi | reverse complement strand
TCTTCGTCCTCATCCTCATCCTCGTCCTCAGCCTCATCCTTGTCCTCGTCCTCATCCTCGTCCTCAGCCTCATCCTTGTCCTCAGCCTCGTCCTCAGCCTCATCCTTGTCCTCATCCTCGTCCTCAGCCTCGTCCTCATCCTCGTCCTCATCCTCATCCTCATCCTCAGCCTCAGCCTCATCCTCAGCCTCAGCCTCATCCTCAGCCTCATCCTCAGCCTTGTCCTCATCCTCATCCTCATCCTTGTCCTTGTCCTCATCCTCGCCCTCATCCTCAGCCTCATCCTTGTCCTCATCCTCGTCCTCATCCTCATCCTCATCCTTGTCCTCGTCCTCATCCTCAGCCTCATCCTCATCCTCATCCTTGTCCTCGTCCTCATCCTCAGCCTCATCCTCATCCTCAGCCTCATCCTCAGCCTTGTCCTCATCCTCATCCTTGTACTCGTCCTCATCCTCGCCCTCATCCTCAGCCTCATCCTTGTCCTCGTCCTCATCCTCCCGGCAAGCGGTGCCACAGCTGGACACGGCCACGTGGGCGTGAAGGGCAAGGGGAATTTGGGAGGCCAGGCAAAGGCACCCAAAACCGGGCGCTTCCTCGCCAAAGCACCGGTGCCGGGGGCCACGGGACTCACCGTCACGCCGGCCCCGGCCCCGGGCAGGAAATGGCCCCGGCTCRCTAATTGGAGCAGCCCCGTAACGATGCGGATGTGGTGGCCATATGGCTTGGGGTCTCCCCGGAGGGTTGGGTGGTCCGCGGCGGAGCGGGAAGCCGCTTGCCGCCGCTCCCGGGATGCTCCAGGCTCCCTGGAGCCAGCAGAGGCCTGGGGTCACCCCGCTTCCGGGTCAATGGAGAAGTCCCCCGGCCACCGGAGTCAGCGGGAGAAGCTCTGGGCACCTTGCTCTCCCCTTCCCCCAGCTCGGGAAGCTCGTGAGATGCTCAGCTAGGCTTGGCCGCAGAAACCGAATAAAACAGCCCCAGCTCTGGTCCCTAGCGAGCGCGGAGGGTCACGATACCACCCGGTGTGGGGACGCGTTGCGGACACYGGCATGCCCCTCACCTCGTAAGATGGTGATGTTTCTCAGCATCTCTCCGTGCCGGACGTCCACCACTTTCATCTCCTCCATGATCATGGACAGGTTGCGGATGTCGAAGTCCAGCCGGGCGCTGAGCAGGCTGAAGCGTTCCCGCAGCAGGTCCGTGGTGCCCTGGGCCAGGCTGAGGGACTTGTTCAGGTAGTAGAGCTCCTCGGCGTGGGTGTGGAAGCCCAGGGTGCAGGAGAGCCGCACGTCGTCCAGGTATCGCAGCATGCTGTGGACGTGGCTGTCGGTGGCGTTGATGTTGGCGAAAATGGTGCTGATCTCGATCTCGTGGGAGGTCATGCGGCCTTCCAGGGTCTCGAAGCGCTCGGCCGTGCGGTTCTGCGTGTACCTGGTGTGGTAGCGCAGGTCGTTCATGTTCTCCTCGTGGTCGTCCAGGAAGGAGGAGATGTTGTCCAGCTGCAGCTGGAGCCCCATCACTTGCAGCACCAGGTCGTGCATGCTCTCCGAGTTCTGGCTGACCTGCTGGGCCGCAGAGCCGACGCTGCCTTGGATGCTCTTGACCAGCTCGCCGGTCYTGGAGGACGTGGCCCGCAGCCCGCTGAAGACGCGGGTGTAGTTCTGCCACTCGGTCACGATCTTCTGCAGYGTCAGCGTCTCCTCGTCCGTCTTCCTCTGGATGACGTGGATCCAGTCGGAGGTCTGCCCCAGGGTGAAGTTCATCTGCTGCATGGCCGCCCTGACGTCGTAGCGCTCCTGCACCAGCCCCTTGAGAGAGCTGTCTAGCTCGGAGGTGACCGCTTGCCAGCCCCCCACCTGGGCAAGGAATTGCCCCAGGCTTTGGTTGACCTGCCGGATGGAGAAGGAGCAGTTGTCCACCTGGCTGGTAATCTTGTTGCTGGTGGATGAGAGCAGGTCGTGAGTCTGGGAGGTCCGGTCGAGCAGGATTTCCTGAACCAGGAGCATCTTCTGGATCTCCTCCAGCTCGCCCTGCAGCTTGGTGATCTCCTGCCCCAGCTGCCCCGTCTCGTGGCAGAGGGAGCAGTTCCCCGAGGCCTTCTGATCTGAACGAAGGATAGAGGTCTGCGTTACCCTGACCGCCGTCTCAGCATCTCCTGAGTCAGCCACTGGGCCTGGAAACATCCCTGCTGAGGACCAGAGCAAGGATCCTCACCACCATCTGGCCCTGCCAGACACTGGAGATGGGTACAGCTGGGACAACCACCCATCCCACCAGCCTGCATGGTCCCAGCCCAGGACAAGGAGCCACGAACTCCTGGGCTCATCCTGCCCCTGGGGAACGTCACCTACCACCTCCATGCAGCAGGTCCCCCCAAAGGCACGATGCCACCACCCTCCCCGCGGGGTTTTAGTCTCCCCTCCATGAAGCGGGGCAGCGGGCAAGTCCTGCCTCACAGGACTGTGTCTCCTCTAGCAGCTCAGCCCCAGAAGTCCTGGGAGATAAGCGGGGTTTTGGCCCTGAGGGAGCCCAGGAGGTGGAGATGCTCCTGTCCCTGGCCGGCTTCTCCTCCGTGCTCAGCTGGAGAGACGCAGGGTGCCAAACCCTGGAGCAAACCTCCCGCCCGGGGCGACGGCGGTTGGGCTGCAGGACGCTCACCCAGCTCCTGGAGGTCTTCCTGGAGGGCTGAGATCTTCTTCTCGTAATAAGTCTGGGCCGAGCTGATGTCGCTGGAGACGGAGTTGACTTTCTTGAACACTGGTGGAGGAAAGACGGGCGGTGAGAGGACACGAGCGGCTCGGCCCGGGGCTGCAATCGCCTTCCGCAGCCTGAGCGAGCTGCGTCCCGCGCCAGACCCAAATCCGGCTACGGGCCCAAGTGCAAGGGAAGCAAAGCCATAAGCACCCGGCGGGGGCTGCTCGGGGCCGGGTGTCCTCCCAACCCTGCTGCTGGAGCCGGAGCCGCCGCCGCCAGGGAGCTGATCCGGCTGCTCTGCTGCTTCCCTGCCCGCGGCTGGCCTGGGGCTGGGGTGTCCCCGCCATGGGGTGGCTCCTGCCTGCCCCAGGACTCCTGGGCCCTGCTGGGGGAGCGAGGGAGGCAGGGAAGGAGGGAAGGTGCGAAGGAAGGTGTGAAGGAGGGAGGAAAGGAAGGAGGGAAGGAAGAAAGGTAGGAAAGAATGAAGGAAGGAAGGAGGGAAGGAAGGAAGGTGGGAAAGAAGGAAGGAAGGTGGGAAAGAAGGAAGGAAGGAGGGAAGGAAGGGAGGAAGGAGGGAAGGAAGGGAGGAAGGAGGGAAGGAAGGGGGCCCCTCGCAGCCCTGCCTCTCCTCACCCACGGCCGCCAGCGCGGTCACGGCGACGATGAGCAGGACGCAGAAGGCGTAGAGCACCCTGACGGCCGTCCGGAGCGACAGGTTCCTCCGACACTGGCTGCAGCCGGGCCGCGTCCTGCCTGGGGGCCGGGAGGGAAGGATGGGACCCCCGCTGCCGGCACCGTGGGGGCTGCCGGGGACGGGGACGGGAGCACAGCGGGGGGCGCCGGGGGCGGCCTCGGCCCTTACCGTTCGGCCGGGATCGGAAGGACGGCATCTCTTCTTCCTCCCCTCYGGCGAGCTCCTCTCCTGCAAGCCAGCGCAAGGGCGACGCTGCCGGGGCGCCCTGCTCGCTCCCCTCCGTCACCTGAACCCCGCTTGTGTCCCCCCCCTTCCCCAAAAAAAAAGCAGCCCCAGCGGGACACCAGCTCCGCTCCCTTCCCGCTTCCGCAGGGTTTGCCGTCGCTTTGGCGCTGGAGATCCCTACGGGAGATTGGGCCGAATTCAGCCGGCCCATCCGGACGGAGAGGGCGCGGGATGGCCGGACACGCGCCGCCTCCGTGGGAAACCCGGCTAAAGCCCCCGGGCAGCCATCGGACCCCCCCGTTTCCACTCAAAACCCCCATATATATATA
>NW_020448874.1:2966-4207 GCF_003343035.1 Apteryx rowi | reverse complement strand
GTTAGTTTGAGCTCATAGAAAGAACATTTGTAGCAGCAAGTGCATTTATCAACGGCAATTCCGAACCTGTTGTATCTGTCGCTTTAATAAAATCTTATTCTTTTTACTTTGCGAAACTGTCTCAGGGAAAGTCCTCAAACAGGGGGGCTCTGGCAGGCAAACGTAAATTATAAAGATAAGGAAGGGCCTTCCGTCCCTCCCTTTCACGCGACAGCTGGGCTGAGCTGGAAAGGACCCAGGAGAGGAAAAATGCCAGAAGACAGCTACTGGGTGTGAACGGCAGTGTGGGAGCACATGGCTGTGCACTTTCAAATGCAGGTCTCCTGGGAAAGGCACCAGGACTGCATGACGGGTGCAGAAGAGAAGAGCCCAGGGTGTTTCCCTGTGTTGCACGGACACACTGGGGAAGCTGCCCCAGCGCCATCGTCCCAGACCAGCCCCTCATATCACCCCTTTCCAGCACTGGCAGCTCCCCCAGCTGTGGGGTGGTGTATGGCCAGCTCCATCCTCCTSCAGGTCTCCGTACCCAGACACAGGAGAAAAGGCCAGCCTTGCACAGCCTCTCTTCTGCACCACACCCTGGCAGATCCCAGAGCACGGCTGTCTGCTAACACCTCCGTAACTGGGAGGCCTCAGGCAGAGCTTCCCCTGGAAAGCTGAGGCAAAAAAGATATTTAATACCCCAGCTTGTTTCACGTCCAAGATCTCTGGTTCCAGCTCCAGCTGAGCTCTGGCTTTCCTCACTCCATCCCTGCGTGCACAAACAAGGTCTTGATGCTCCCCCTGGGCAGCCCGTCCCCCTTCCACCCTTCTGCACTTTCCGCCTGACACTCTGAGTGCTGGTGCTGCTGCCAGGGCAGAGGTGGAGGATCATCTGGAGCCGTTCCTCAGGGGGCTCCACAGGGAAAAGCTGTGCCCAGACCCAGCCTCAGCCCCAGACCCAGTGTGACAAAGGGAAGCTACCCTCTCCCCAGCAACCCTCGTGGTGCCAGCCCCACCTCAGCCTGCTCCTGAATGGCTCCAGCACAGCCCTCGAGGGAGCTGGAGCTGCCTCTCCTCACTGTGCATCGTAAAGTCTGACCCAAGTGGCTGCCCTCACTTTTTCGTCCAGCTAAGACTCTGCGGGCAGTGTTAGCTGAGTAGGGGTCCAGATCTGAAGCTCTCCTTACACCTTTACATTGGCTGTCAGGCAAGCGTTGCTGTGGATATATGGTCATCTTTTGCACCTAAAACCCTCTCTG
>NW_020448874.1:0-746 GCF_003343035.1 Apteryx rowi | reverse complement strand
TTGGACATTTGCTCCTTTAAGGCACAGGGGGAACTGTCCAAGGAAGAAGAGACATTGACAAGTTAGGGCAGACTTCTCTGAGCAAAAATTTCTCATAACCTCCCACAAACACAAACACGTTACTTCTCCCCATTTCAGCAGCACCATCCTTGAGCTCCATTGCTTGAGCTCTGGTTTGTGCTGGCTGAATTTGCCGTGAGGAGCAGGGGCCTCTGCCCGTGGGCTCCAGAGGAGTCAGCCCCGAGCTACAGCACTGTGGACATGGGAACAGGGGTGACTAAACAGTTATATTCCCAGTTCCTGTCAGATTTAATCCTCACTCATAATGTTGAAGGGATTTTCAGCACCTTCTCTCCTAGTTTCACATAATGTGAGTTCATGAATACTTTTAAGTATTTTTGGTTTTCTTTAGCTGACCYTGYCACACCTGAGGAGGATTCCTGGAGGTAGAAACCCTCAGCATTGCTGCTGCACTCAGAGTGAGCAGCTGTGGTTCTGGAGAGGCAAAAGGATTCACTCTGGCTTTAGTGCAGAGGGAGCAGAGCTGGCCTGTCCATCTGCCTTCTTCCCAGCTGCCCTGTGCTCRCACCGTGGAGGTGGAGGACAGTTGCACTCRTGTTACCCGAAAAAGAAATGACACTGCAGAGAGCAGAGGAATGCACTTGCAAAGTGCCCATCAGCACTCTTTCTGAGGGTACGTGAGGGAGGTATCTAGGGCACCTAGATATCACGCAGCTGCAATGGGA
>NW_020448873.1:1598-2471 GCF_003343035.1 Apteryx rowi | reverse complement strand
CTCTGGGGAGTGCGAACTCTGGCGAGCGCGAGAACTTTGGTGAGCGCAGGAAATCTGGCGAGCTTGAACACTTGTGAGCGCAGGAAATCTGGCGAGCTTGAACACTTGTGAGCGCGGGAACTCTGGCGAGCTTGAACACTTGCGAGCGCACGAACTCTGGCGAGTTGAAACTCTGGCGAGCGCGAGATCTCTGGGGAGTGCGAAATCTGGCGAGCACGAGATCTCTGGGGAGTGCGAACTCTGGCGAGCGTGAGATCTCTGGGGAGTGTGAACTCCGGGGAGAGCGAACTCGGGCGAGCGCGGGAACTCTGGTGAGTGCGTACTCTGGGGAGCGCGGGAACTCTGGGGAGCGCGGGAACTCTGGGGAGCGCGGGAACTGTGGCAAGTGCGAGAACTCAGGTGAGCGCGAACTCTGGAGAGCATGAGATCTCTCGGGAGGGTGGGAACTCTGGTGAGCGCGGGAACTCTGGTGAGCTTAAACACTTGTGAGCGCACGAACTCTGGCGAGTTGAAACTCTGGCGAGCGCAAGATCTCTGCGGAGTGCGAACTCTGGCGAGCGCGGGAACTGTGGCGAGTGCGGGAACTCTGGCGAGTGCGGGAACTCTGGCGAGCGCGGGAACTCTGGTGAGCGCGAGAACTCTGGTGAGTGCGTACTCGGGGGAGTGTGAGAACTCTGGGGAAGGCGGGAACTCTGGCAAGCGCGAACTCTGGCGAGCGCAAGAACTTTGGTGAGCGCAAGAAATCTGGAGAGCTTGAACACTTGTGAGCGCGGGAACTCTGGCGAGCTTGAACACTTGTGAGTGCAGGAACTCTGGCAAGCTTGAACACTTGCGAGTGCACGAACTCTGGTGAGTTGAAACTCTGGCGAGCGC
>NW_020448873.1:0-1512 GCF_003343035.1 Apteryx rowi | reverse complement strand
GAGTGCGAACTCTGGCGAGCGCGAGAACTTTGGTGATCGCAGGAAATCTGGCGAGCGCGAGATCTCTGGGGAGTTTGAACTCCGGGGAGAGCGAACTCTGGGGAGCGCGGGAACTGTGGCCAGCGCGGGAACTGTGGGGAGCTTGGGAACTCTGGTGAGCGTGGGAACTCTGGGGAGCGTGAACTCTGGGGAGCGCGGGAACTGTGGCAAGTGCGAGAACTGTGGTGAGCACGGGAACTGTGGGGAGCGCGGGAACTGTGGCCAGCGCGGGAACTCTGGCGAGCGTGGGAACTCTGGTGAGAGTGGGAACTCTGGGGAGTGCGGGAACTCAGGCGAGCGTGGGAACTTTGAGGAGCGCGCGAACTCTGGGGAGCGCGGGAACTGTGGCGAGCGCGAGAACTCTGGGGAGCGCGGGAACTCTGGCGAGCGTGGGAACTCTGGGGAGTGAGAAGTCTGGCGAGTGTGAGAACTCTGGGGAGCGCAAACTCTGGCGAGCGCGAGAACTTTGGTGAGCGCAGGAAATCTGGCGAGCTTGAACACTTGTGAGTGCGGGAACTCTGGCGAACTTGAACTCTTGCGAGTGCGCAAACTCTGGCGAGTTCAAACTCTGGCGAGCGCAAGATCTCTGGGGAGTGCAAACTCAGGTGAGCATGGGAAATCTGGCGAGCGCGAGAACTCTGGTGAGTGCGAACTCTGGTGAGCGCGAGATCTCTGGGGAGTGTGAACTCCGGGGAGAGCGAACTCTGGGGAGTGCGGGAACTGTGGCCAGCGCGGGAACTGTGGGGAGCATGGGAACTCTGGTGAGCGTGGGAACTGTGGGGAGCATGGGAACTCTGGTGAGCATGGGAACTCTGGCGAGCGTGAGAACTGTGGTGAGTGCGGGAACTGTGGCCAGCGCGGGAACTGTGGGGAGCATGGGAACTGTGGTGAGCGCGAGAACTCTGGTGAGTGCGAACTCTGGTGAGCGCGAGATCTCTGGGGAGTGTGAACTCCGGGGAGAGCGAACTCTGGTGAGAGCGGGAACTGTGGCCAGCGTGGGAACTGTGGGGAGCATGGGAACTCTGGCGAGCGTGGGAACTCTGGTGAGCGTGAGAACTCTGGTGAGTGCGTACTCAGGGGAGTGTGAGAACTCTGGGGAAGGCGGGAACTCTGGGGAGTGCGAACTCTGGCGAGCGCAAGAACTTTGGTGAGCGAGGAAATCTGGCGAGCTTGAACACTTGTGAGCGCAGGAACTCTGGCGAGCTAGAACACTTGCGAGCGCACGAACTCTGGCGAGCTTGAACACTTGCGAGCGCACGAACTCTGGCGAGTTGAAACTCTGGCGAGCGCGAGATCTCTGGGTTTTGCGAACTCTGGCGAGCACAAGATCTCTGGGGAGTGCGAACTCTGGCGAGCGCGAGATCTCTGGGGAGTGTGAACTCTGGGGAGAGCGAACTCTGGCGAGCGCGGGAGCTGTGGCCAGCGCGGGAACTCTGGTGAGCGTGGGAACTCTGGCGAGCGTGGGAACTCTGG
>NW_020448872.1:0-4700 GCF_003343035.1 Apteryx rowi | reverse complement strand
CCAGGCTGGCTCAGGGATGGGGAAGGAGAAGGAGCCGGGGTGGAGGGTCACAGGGGTCCCCGTTGCCCTCCCGGTGCCTGACCCCAGCGGGGCTGGTGGAGAGCAGGGCCCTGGGTGGGGGCGCCATGTCCACCCCCCTGCCCGGTAGTGACCGTTGTGCCAGTGCCTGCTGCAGTGCCCTTCACCAGGACCCCCACGATCCCGAGGCGGCATTGGCCCCACCCATCATAACCATCACAGACCAAGGTGTCCTGCCCCCTCCACCTCACGCCTGCTGCCTCCCCCACACCCCCCCGCAGTCCCCGCGATGACAGGACGCTGCGCGGAGCACGGCACGGAGCAAACCTCCCAGTGGCAGGTTTCATGGCTCGGGGCTGGCGGCAAGCGCCTTTACTGCTGCTTGGAAAGCTCGCAGAGCCCGGGCGGCAGGATCACTCGTACCCGTGGGGGTGCCAGGGGGTCGGGCAGGGGGAGGGCCTGGCAGGGTGGAGTTGGACTGAGGGGCTGGTGATGGGAGGCACGAGGCTGGTCCATGGGGTGGGATGTGGCACTCCTGGTGTGCACATGGAGCCCAGAGCTGGACCATGGGGCAGAGGGTCAGGACGTGGAGCAAGGAGTTGGGCCATAGGGCAGAGGGTTGGGCTGTGGGGCCCGGAGCTGGCACGTGACTGGGAGGGCTGGCAGCGGGTGCAGGGGGTCCGGCCACAGGGCCATGAGGGCAACCTGGGCTCTGCCCGCTCAAAAGGGGCCCCGCGCATTGCGGGTGCTGTTCATCTCCACGGCCTTGATGATGAGGACGGTGCCCACGATGATGCCCGCAATGCCCACGGCCAGGCCCAGGGCACACATCAGTGTCTCGGTGCTCTTGGACACGGGCAGGGGCACCTGGGGCTCTGTGGGGAAACAAGGGCGGGAGTGAGGGCAGGAGGCTTGAGCCCCTTGATGCCTGCAAGGGGGGAAGGACCCAGGTGTCAGGCAGCCCCCAATGATCCATGCGGCAGTCGTAGGAGTCGCCCTGGGTGGGGATGAAGGGCAGGTAGGAGAACTTGCAGAAGCTGTGGTTCTGGTGTGGGTAGAAAACGGTCTTAACGACGCCGTCCACCACCTTCTGCCCGTTCTTCAGCCACTTGATGGTGATCGTGGTGGCCAGAACTTGTCCACGTAGCAGATGAGCATGTTGGGGTCCACCAGCTGCACAGGGTCCTCGGAGAACACTGTCACCTCAGGGACCTCTGGGAGGACACGGGGAAGGTGTTAGCGCAGCCCCTGCCCCACTCTGGTGCTCAGACATGTCCCAGCGCCTGGGACTGAACCAGGGTTGCCTTCCCATAGAGAAGGCCCCAGGGTGGCCCACTGCCCACGCAGGGAGACCCTGCAGCCCCGTTTGGGTTCTTGGCTGCTCCGGCTCTTCCTAATAAACTCTGCCAGTACCCCGTGGCTCTGGTCACTTGTGGGGCAGGCATGGACCACTCCTCTGAGCTTTGCCATTCAGCCACTTCTCAGGCCAGTTTTCGGTCATCAGCGAACTTGCTGAGGGTGCCCTCTGTGCCTTCATCCAGGTCACTGAGGAAGAAGTTGAACAAGACTGGGCCCAATCCTGACCCCTGGGGGACACTGCTAGCTACAGGCCTCCAACTAGACTCTGTGCCGCTGAGCACAACCCTTGGAGCTCTGCCATTCAGCCACTTCTCAATCCACCTCACTGTCCACTCATCTAGCCCTCTCTTCCTCAGCTTCCCTAGGAGGATGTTGTGGGAGGCAGTGTCGAAAGCCTTGCTGAAGTCAAGGCAGACAACAGCCACTGCTCTCCCCTCATCTCCCCAGACACTCATTCCATCCCAGAAGGCTGTCAGCTTCGTTAAGCAGGATTTCCCCTTCCCCTTGGCGAAGCCATGCTGACTACTGCTCATCACCTTCTTTTCCTCCACATGCTTGGACATGGCCTCCAGGATGAGCTGCTGCATCACCTTTGCAGGGTTGGAGGTGAGGCTGACTGGCCAGTAGTTTCCTGGGTGCTCCTTCTTGCCCTTTTGGAAGAGTGGGGTAACACTGGCTTTCTTCCAGGCTTCAGGCACCTCTCCTCTTTTCCATGACCTTTCAGAGAGGATGCAGAGTGGCCTAGCAATGACATTTGCCAGCTGCCTCAGCCCTCGTGGGTGCATTCCATGAATCCCACGTCCCAACCTTCTGCCTGATGGCCAAGCTCCATGCCCCATGGCCCTGCTCTGGGCCTGACGTCCCAACCCTCTGCCCAATGGCCCATCTCTGTGCCCCATGTCACAGAATGGCCAGCAGGGCCAGAGGGACGCCCTGTCCCCGTCATCCGGCCATGGCCTCTCCTGGCACTGGGCAGCAAGAGCGGGAGGAGGCGAGGGGCAGGTGTCACTGGCAGGGCAGGAGCCCCGTGCTGGGGACCCCATGGTGTGGGGATGGGGCCCCCCCACCACGGTGCTCAGCCAATAGGAGGGAGCCCCCACTCTGACTCGTCTGTTCCCAGGCAGAGTGGCAGCACAGAGCGCCCTGCAGAGCAAATAGACTGACGGACGCCCCAGCAAGACCCCGCAGGGGAGCACTGTCCCCCCAGGCCGCGGGTCCCCTCGAGAGGGTTCTGGGGGTGGAAGGGCAGGGGCAGCCATGGGGCAGGGAGCCCTGCGGTGCTGGCTGGGCCTGGCGTCCCTCGCTGGGTCGCTACAGGAGCCTTGCTCCGGCGCCGGGACAAGTGTCGACGGGAGCCCTGCGGGGCCCAGCTCTGCCTGGTGATGGGTGATGCTGCCCAGCCCCGACGCTCACTGGCCCTCGCTGGGGACTCCCCCAGCCCCGGCGCTGGGCAGGGTCCAGGCTGATACCCCGAGGCGGCAGAGCTGGGCTCGCTCGGGGTCCCAGCACCTCTCCAGCCTCCTCTGGGAGCAGCCATGGGGACCGGCCGCGTGCAGGGTCCAGGAGGTGCTGGGCTGGAGTGATGCTGGTGGTGCTGGCAGTGCTGGGAGTGCGCAGGGCTCATGGCAAGGAGACGACAGGTGAGCCGAGCTCCCCGGCGGGGGGATGGTGTTGGGGTCAGATGGCACAGACTCCCCGTGGAGGTGCTGGGGTTCAGGAGAGCCCCCTGGTGCCCCCGCATCTGCTGTCATCTCTGCTCGGCAACCTGGGGTCAGGGGGCTGCAGGTGTCTCTGTGGGGCAAGACTCAGTTGGTTTGGGGTGGCTTGGAGGCACCCTTGTGCCCTCCCCAGCCTTGGGGAGCTGTGCTCTGCCCCCCTTCCCCCACCCTGCATGGGGGCTGAGGGTGCCTGGGGAGGAGGAAGAGCTGGGGCACCGTGACCTGCCTCTCTCTGCACAACAGGGTATTTCCAGGAGGTGCATAGGGCCGAGTGTCAATACCTCAACGGCACCGAGCAGGTCAGGTTTGTGGAGAGGTACATCCACAACTGGCAGCAGTTTGTGCACTTCGACAGCGACGTGGGGGTCTTCGTGGCCGACATCCCCCTGGGTGAGCCAAGTGCCAAGTCCTGGAACAGCCAGCCAGACCTCATTGAGGACAGACGGGCTAAGGTGGACACGTACTGCCGGCACAACTATGGGGTGTTCACCCCTTTCACCGTGAAGAGGAAAGGTGAGTGCACGGGAGAGCCCTGGGTCTGGCGGGGCTGGGACACCCCCACACCCTCCACACCACAGGTGGCGGGGGGGGGGGGTATACGGGGGTCCCCAGAGGATGGCGATGAGCCAGGCCGCTGGGATTGTGGGAGGGGAGTGTTCGTGCCTAGTTGTGCCCACAGCAGGGGCCTGGGCGAGGTCCCTGCACACTTCCACGAGGACACGAGCCCCTTGCGTCCTCCCTGGACACATCCTGCGTGGGGACCACAACACCCAGCCCTGGGCCGGGAGGAGTCCCAGGAGCAGCGGTGCCAGGTGGCCCCTTGCGCTCTCCCAGCTAACTCCAGCTCTCTCGCTCTCCCGCAGTTCAGCCCAAGGTGCTGGTGTCCCCCATGCAGTCGGGGTCCCTGCCCCAAACGGACAGGCTGCTCTGCTACGTGACGGGCTTTTACCCGCCGGAGATCGAGGTCAAGTGGTTCAAGAACGGGCGGGAGGAGACGGAGCGCGTGGTGGCCACGGACGTGATCCAGAACGGCGACTGGACCTACCAGGTGCTGGTGATGCTGGARAGCATGCCGCAGAGCGGGGACACCTACACCTGCCAGGTGGAGCACGCCAGCCTGCAGCAGCCGCTCACCCAGCACTGGGGTAAGGCCCGGCGCCCTCCTCCTGCAGCCGTGCAGCCGTGCAGCCGTGCGTGGGCGGGGAGCGGGTGCCCTCCCCCTCACCCTCTGCTCTGCTCCCTGCAGGGGCCCAGTCGGACACCGCCAGGAGCAAGATGCTGACGGGGGTGGGGGGCCTGGTGCTGGGGCTCATCTTCCTGGCGCTGGGGCTGGTCCTCTACCTGCGCAATAAGAAAGGTGAGCGGCTGGGGTGTGGGGCTGGGGGTTGAGGAGCCCTGCTGGCCGCGGGGCCGGGGCTGCGGTCCTGCCCCCGGCCATGGCCCCTGCTGCGCCGCTGACGTCATTTCTCTGTGTTTCAGGGCGCGCCGTTGCCCAGCCCGCAGGTAAGGCCCATCTCCCTCACCCCTGTTGGCCTTCGCCCTGCGTGGGCCGGTGGCAGCCTGCTGCGAGGGGGCTGCGCGTCCAGGGCTGGAGAGAGCGGATCC
>NW_020448871.1:0-4816 GCF_003343035.1 Apteryx rowi | reverse complement strand
GTCTACTTACAAACGGTAAATATATTTTATACTAGGAAACCTTATCCTAAAGGAAGAATTAATTAAGGAGTCCAATATAGACACAGATGTATAGTTTTATGTCTTTTCAATTTGCAGAAGCAAATCAAGATATCGACACCCAAAGGTGTAGTCTAGTGCCGCCAGCTTGTGGCTCATCAATGTATAGCGCTCTTTCAAGTATACGCAAACCCTGTGAACAGACATAGTCTTTGTCTATATTTTCAGATAATTCCTGTTAATCAAAATACTGTAAAAATGAGATGCAATGCATCTCATTAAACAAATTCAGTCAAAATCTGTCTAGACTTTGAGATTTAAGGTTAGGATAACATTGAAACCAGAAGTTACAGATATGTCCATTTGATATCTGTTTAGCAATGGCTTTTCACATTATTCAACTGCCAGAGCAGAAAATATGGTGCCTTCCCTCTGTGATTCATGAATTCGTATATGAAAGCACTTATGCTGGAGGCATTCTTAACTAACAAAACTAACAAAGCTAGCAACTAACAAAAAATGTAGGAAAAACGTTAAGATTTTGACATTTGGGGGARAATGCTTTTATAGCATTCTAAAGTGAATTCTTGTTTAGAGTGAATGCTTTAAAAAACACTTTGTCTTTTTAAATTAATATGCAATAAGCCAGGAATCATTTAACTAGAAACAATAACCAGAATTTTAGCTTTTTATTTCAAATTGTTAGAAGAAAAATGGTTGATTGAAATTTATCTAATAGCAATAAAACTAGTATGGGAAATCCATTTTCCTACCAGCTCTATCCAGAAGCATTTTCACTCCATCCACAGATGCCTGTGTTTCTGAAGCAGTTATGCGAACTGCCTACACATCACCAGAAAGTTATGAAGATACGGAGACAAGAGAGGAAGTGATAGTAACTGTTTGCTGGAGAGCTGTGTGTGTGTCTTCCTTCGGAGCCCTTAAATGCTTGCCAAGGCAAAGTATAGTTACAGGGTTGAACTGAAATGTGAGAGACACAAAAGATCTCTGAGAAGGTTCAGGAAAAGTTACAGCCTGAAGAAGCAGAGAAGAAAAAAAAGAAAAATCACCTAAGAAAGAAGGTCTACAGAAGAATTGGCTAGCAAGCCAGAGCAGAGCAACTGGAGCAAGGAGCAGGAGATGCTGCCTGGCCTGGAAGGGAGGAGCAGTAGCATGCTACTTCTCTGCCATGTGCATTATAATCCCCATCTTTTCAACCTGAGTCTTCATCTTCTGGGACTCAAAGAAACCTGGATCTCCTTTCCTGGCAATGCTTCTCTTACTAGCACTCCTTATGACAAACTTTCCTCTTCTCCCAGGCAGCTTGCTTTGAATAGCTCTCAAGAAATCCTACTCATCAGGGGAAGATGCCACAAAAAGGTAGCTTGTTTGAGTTATCGAGGCAGACTCACCTTGCAGGCAGAAGGAGAAGAGTGTTTGAATTGACAGATAAATATTGAGTATGTTACAAGTATAATTATCCTAGCTTGATAAAGCAGAACAAATTCAAAGTACATTCAGGGTGATAGTGATGGGTGTCCAATGGTGCAAACAACTGCGCCTTTGTCCCTTTATACCACATTAATAAAATAAAAGCTAGAAGAAGAAAAATAGACACGACCTCTTCTACTCTGCCTAACACCGAGGATCAAAGAAATGCCACCTGGTCAGGTTTGCAGTTGAGCCATCGTTATCCTTGCCTCCTTTTCTTCTCACCTAGTGGGTCATTTCTGTCCATTTCTGGAGTCAGTCAAACTTATTTAGAAATTAACTAATAATGCTGCAATGATCTTAGAGCCTTTTACAGCTCAGCTGAAAGCCAAGCAACTTTTTGGTTAGTAAGCTTCTACCACTAGCAGAAACAAATTCAGTTCCTGGCACAAAGAGAAAGCCCTTAAACCCCAGGAATTTCTGCAGCTCTAGAATGTTTTCAGGACATCAGTCTTGGACCTGAGCTGCAAACAAGAAACACTTGAGCTGCCAAAAGATAAGTGCTAAGGTTAATTAGGTGGTCTTGAATGCCAAGCTCCAAACCAATAGCATCCACCACTCTGTCCAGCATTTTGTGGCCACCACTCTGAACCTGCCTTTACCTGCTCCATTAGCAGCTCCCTTTTCGAATTATCCAACCCTGCAGGGTGTGCAGTCATTGCTAGAGAGCCAGCTATTACAACATGAAAATCAAAAGCAGGTGTACTAGCCCAAGAGAGAGAAGGCTTGTATTAAAAGAGAAAAGGGTTAAGGAGTTTCATTTTCATTTATGCCAAGAGGATGAGTGGGAGAGAGTCCAGGGCAAAGGCCCTGAGCAGTCACATCCCAAAGCAGTTTATGACTTCCTCTTGGAGCTAAAAGCCTCAGAAGAAAATGGCTTATTTCCTGTTTGTCTGGAAAGCTAAACTATTCTGAGAGATGGATTTGAAACACAGAAAGAAAGAAATTTGAGTGCTGGCCATCCCTTGGCAGCCTTGCCTTGGTAAGGCACCAGCCCGGGATGTTTCCTTGCTCAGCTCTTGTGTACAGGAGCTTTGGTATCACCACTAGTAAGGGATGACTGCATTGCCAGATATGAAGAACCTGAAATGAAGGTTCAAAGAGACAGTGGTTTATTTAACCTGTGTCGCAGCGAGAGAATACCCAGGTTACAACTCAAGAGGTAAATCACCGTTACTTAAATTGAGTTAACAGCTATACACTGTGGCCCGTGCACCTGTATTTCTTCAGCTAAGTACTGTACAGACAGGACAAGGACAAACCTTTCCTCCAGTATATATTCATGACTCTATTCATTTTCACCTAACAAACTGTTATAAAAGTAGATGTGCCATCATCTCTAGAAGTTACTTCAGAAAAGGTATTAAAGGAGAGATTTGCAAAACAAACCTATACCAGCTAATTATATTTTTGCACAAACATAGTAACACAGTAATTATGTTACTGCTGCTCTTCATTTATCCTCCTGCTTGGGCCTGGCTTCTAAAGAGTGAAGGTGAAGTTGCTATGAGCTAGTCCATAAAATTTCTAATTTGATTTTCTAGGCAATAGCATTTCTGTTCATGCATCACACCGGTCTGGGGAAGAGCTCACAGGTCCCAGGTATAATTAAAAATTGATGGGAAGAAGGAAGGAGGGAATCTTAAATTGAGTTGCACCATTATTTAAATACTCTTCTCTGAACTCATCAAGGGAAAGCTCATTTTAAAATTAACATGTCAAAAGCCATTAGTTATTAAATTAAAATGCAATATTAATTAGAAATTAGCAAGCTCACCTTAGGCAGATCCTCCCTGAGTGGCAAGATGGAGGTAATGCTAGAGTAACCAAGTCTGAAGAAGAGGCCGAAAAAGCCATCAGAATATGCCTAGAAGTAATCAGGTAAGAACCCTTCAGCTTAAAGTCCTAACTTTTTTTCTTGCTCTGAATCAATAAAACTGTGTTCTACAGTGACCTGACAGATATGATCAAATGCAGCATCCTTGGGTGAAGTCTGGGCAGAGAAAGGACAGTTTTTAAATGCACACTGGAATCTAGTTTTGTAGATGTCAAATGTGCTTTTGTGTGGGAGTAGGCATGGAGCAAAATAAAGCCCCAAAGTGGTAAAAATAGAAACAGAGCATAGAGAGATGATTATGTCCTTGAACTTAATTTTGAAAATACTGCAAACAAGGCTATTGCTCTGATTTCAAGAGTATGTGTGGTCGTGCCTTTTGCTTTTAATCYTGTGATTCTGAATGTTTCCCCCCAAACACTCCCTAGCTGGTAGAGGAGGGCAGGACCCGGCAGAACAGGTGCAAAATAGCTACTTTTTAGCTAAGGTGTGCAGACTTCTGTTCTAGTCTTGTACCTTGTCAGTGTCATAAGCAGGCGATGTATAGGAGCTATGCTACCCCTCATGCTTTGCTCCTTTCTGTCCTAGAGACGGCAGTGCCACTCAAACCCATACCTCTGGCTTTAGCCCTGTTAGCATGGTAGGAACTTCCCAAAATTAGAAGAGAGAAGCTATGAACACTGTCTCTCTCTATCCCCAAGTCAGGTGGTTTTTGGTTTAATCCCTTGCTGAATGGGAAGCATGAAGTAAAGTTGGTTTTGCGTTGCAGCCCGGAGGCTGTGTGCTTTTTGGTATCCCAAACATTTGTAGGAGTGCAACTCACTGGGAGGAGACTTTTTTCTTGCAACACCACAATATGGTAAGATGCTCTGTTTGCACCAGCCTTCACTTTCAAAGAAAAGACCTGATACCTTAAATGCTGTGATAGCAGTACCCCTCAGAGAGGTACTAAATTGAAACTTGCCTCCTTTTAATCTCACTACATAGGTGATTTTGCAGAGAAGAAGGAGAACTAAACAAGGAGGGACACAAAAGTGCCATAGGTTTTGAGATCACAAAGACAGGCAGCATGGGCTTTTTGTGCCACACATTTCTGTTTCAGAGACTGACCCTATAGACATTGGTGCTTTTAGTAATAAAGTTACCAATACAGTTGTGAAACAGGAGAGATGATTGACTGGTGAGAAAGGACACGGAGATCTGTAATTCATTTTTGCTATGAAGTCCCCCTTCCCTCCCCTGATAATAAGGCTGTAAATATATCTAAAGGATGATGCTACTTATATCCAGAGTCCTCTAGCAGCACTGCAAACAAGTGTGCACTATCTTTACCATCCTATATTATAGTCTTTTTCAGCTGTGCTCTGTAGCTTGCCTAAGATGGAAAGGCACCATGAACCTTGCCCTGAACACCAAACTGGAGTTGAGCTAAGAGTAAGCTTGGAGAAAAAAACAAATGAGATATTTGTAAAT